>NC_142782.1:33513417-33743417 GCF_988280905.1 Pimephales promelas | reverse complement strand
ATCTATCTATCTATCTATCTATCTACAAAGTATCTATCTATCGTGTAATGAGAAGCTTTCCCTTTACTCACCTAGAACCACAACAAAGAGCACCCCCCTCAAACTCACACATCTCTCTCCATCACACACTCTTTCTTTTATCCCCACTGAAGCATAAACAGCGCTGTGCCTTTGTAAGTTGGCAGACGCTGCATATTTGCGTCGTAAAGCTCAAATCACAAGCTTCTGTTGTCATTTGTGAGGAGTCACATTGGATGTGGACTCATTTGAAGTGTCATTGATATGCTGCGGATTATTTGAACTCGCTGACACAAGTCAGCTCTAACTAGTTGGACATTTAAATTTCCGACCTCCAACTAAGACAGTGGCAGAAATCGGCACAGTAAAGGGTTTAACGGGATAATGCATTCCTCGATTTAATGAGCTGTGTGGAGGCAATTGTCTGCTTTGCACATGTTGGCTTACTGCTGTATTTCACACTTTTAAAGAGTGTCGGTGCAGATTTTAGCGGAATTGTGTGTCCGTGTTTTGCGTGACGGCGCACCAGTCCGCGGGGAAGTCGCTGCTTTATTTTCACGAACGCGACACCCCTGAGAGTCTCCAGCACCAACACTCACAGACACAAACATCAGCCATGGGAACCTGTAAGCTCGAATCACCTGTGCGCTGATGTCGTGGTTAAGACGTGCAACGAAGGATTCAATTTAGCAGACAGAACACCTGCTTTCACATATGTTTGAGGAGTCCCAGCGAAGGGACCTGGCAAGAGAGGAGAGAAAACCGAGACTCGTGTAAATGAAAGGAGCGCAGATGAAGATGAGCAAACCAGAGGTCACATCAGTTCTGTTTGATAGATACGTGACAGGGCCGTCTCTGATGTTGAAATGCTGTGGGATGTATAAGCTAGATGCTTTTAGTTCTCCCAAGATTGGCTCAAAAGGAGTGTGTTTTATGATCTGCTGGGAATTGCAGCCTCTTAAAGATATTGTTTGCCAGGTTTTGAAGAGTGAAACGGCATCCGCAATACATTTGACTTCTTTCAGAGTGACGATACAGTGGCTTAAAGAGTATGAATCACACAGCTAGAATCTACAAACAAATAATCTGTCAGGAAACGATTGGCTTTCAGAGGCACTTATTTTATTTTCTCTGTATGAACATTGACTCAATGACACCAGTTATGTGTATTAAGAAACTAAATGAAGAGTTCAGATGCAAAAGCCTCTAAATGCCATTTGAAATTTTCTTCTAAAATGACCATTTTTATCAAGCTTGTATGTTTAAGTTCAGTAATTTCACTTAAGTGTCAATTAATAGGTAATCTTCATTGCAATTTAAGTGAAATTACTGAACTGAAAATTACTGAAAATTTCAAATGGCACTTAGAGGCTTTTGCATCTGAATTCTTCAAATACTGTTTTAAAAATGATCCAAATACTGTAATTCTGTCGTAATTTATTGAAAAATAATGAACTGTTTTTGTTTTTGCATGTCAATGGGTTCCAAAGAAAGAAAGAAAGAAAGAAAGAAAGAAAGAAAGAAAGAAAGAAAGAAAGAAGGAAGGAAAGAAAGTCATAATGGTTTGTACCGACCTGAGCGTGTGTAAATGATGCTATAAATAATTGTTTTGGGGGTGAACTGTTCCTTTAAAATGCTTAAAGATATCTTTTGTCGTATCCACGGACAAATGACATCAGCAAAGTTACGCAAGTGCAACAAGTCTTGCGGTGACGTGACCGTATGATTCCAGTATCTCAACAGTCCGTATCGTGTTTCTCAGAGAGCGCTGAAGGCGGAGAGAGAGAAAGAGAAATCTTTAAGAAGTGTTTTACACCACCTGCGTTTCCGGCGGGGCTGTTGGGGTCCTGAGAGGGCTGCCCCACCAGCTGCCCTCCTTCACGCCTGTTTGTCAGGAGCTTTCAATAAGTCTCACATGCATCCAGCTTGAAGGGAAGAGTGAAAAAAAAGAGTGAAACGAGATGCTTCCTGCCCTTTTACTGGCGAGTGGCTTCGTTAAGGGAACCTGTGAAATCAGTTTAATAGGCTGACATCACCCCACGTCCCCCCGAGACCTTCTCTTCTCTTCTCTTCTCTTCTCTTCTCTTCTCTTCTCTTCTCTTCTCTTCTCTTCTCTTCTCTTCTCTTCTATGTTATTGAATGCATGACTTTCATCACACATCACAAAGGTTTTCCACATGATTAACTTGCTGTTATTCCAATTTAATGTACTTACGTTGGGTCAACTTAATGTATTAAGGTTGATTCAACTTATTTACTATGGTTGGGCTCAGCTTAAAGCTTCACTGTGTAACTCTTTTAGTTTAGTCTTAGCTAAAAACACTTAGTTCTTTCAAATATATATGTGCTCATTAGTGTATATTTACTTCGTAATAAAGTATTCTCGTGAGTGTATAATATGCCATTGCAAACACATACGGGTAAGGGGTTCTAATGTTGCCCCTCCATCTTGAAAGTACATTAGCCAAAGAGGGACATACCCGTTAATTCAAGCTTCGCCTTTCGCGTTTACGTTTGAGTTAACACTCATGGACGAGGTCGAACTGGAAGCCATGTTAATCTTGGACTACATTGGCCACCGTAGGATTTAAAATGAAATCGGAATTGAGAGGAACAGAAACTAATATTCCCTGAATAGTCATATACCTTTTCACCACTAGATGGGGGTAAAAATCACACAGTGTAGCTTTAATTTAATATTGTCAGGGAATTTAATAAGGCTCCCTGGTGTGGTTCAGGTATTAAAATTCATAATATTCATTCATCCAATACAATAAGATTCATTTTAGTGTTACACTAACATATTTCTAGACTATAACCATGTATTAGCTACTAATAGCACTTTTTTCATTTTTCAGACCAACCAAATTTATATGGTACTAATAATGGCAATGTAATTGAACATTAAACATAATTAAAACCCATTTTCTCAAAAACACATAAAATAACACTTAATTTAGACATTTATTCTCTCTTAATTCAGCCATATGCAAAGCATGCTGGGAACTAACAAGCACAGCCCAGTTTTATTTAACGCAACACAACACAAGTCCACAAATGTAATCCAACACAAACTGGTTAAGTAAACTTAAATTTTACATATTGAACACAATCAAATTAAGTTTGGACAAAATGTATAGCAAATTGTGTGTTAAGGAATTTCGACATTAAGCAGCAAAAATCACATTGCTTGTTTCCAAACTTATTATTGCATGCTATATTTGTCTACTGTATATGTGCAATTACTCTACACTGAACTGAAAAATGTTGAAAATAAAACAAAGATTAAACAAAATGTACTAAAACATTATTCAAATGTAATTTTGTATTTGTTAATATGTATTAATAGACCTGAGCTAACAACTACTAACAATGTTAAAAGTTGATTTAAGTCTCCAAATACATTCTAGGGAAGCAGAACAACATGTAAATAGAAAATTATTCGCTCAAATGTTGATGTCATTTCCACTGAAACAGGAAGACATGAAGACAGGGCGGGATTTATTAAACAGCTCCTCCCCTTTTTTTTAATTAGCCAATAGTGTTTCGTTATCACAGCTCGGCCAGACAGAGCCGTGTCCTCTTAATCTCTAACCGTTTCTCCTCCTGATCCGTATCGCTTTAAAATACAGCATTCTGTGCAGAATTGAATGAGTCCTTTACGTTACATGTTGTTCTACTTCCCTAGAATGTATTTGGACACTTAATGTTATAAAAAGCATTTATACATCTTCACTAACACCACTCTTTTCTTCATCGGTGAAGTCTCGGTGAATCAACTGGTGTTTCGGTGATTTGGAAGTGTGTGACTCAGGAGTCCAAGCCGAGGAACAGGTGATGTCCATCACACTCACCGCAAACTCGATACACTGACTGGCTTCATTTTCAACTCACATGATGATTTGGTGCTCAATTATATCAATGTTATTTATGCAATGTTGCTGCTTAGTATTTTTGTGGAAAGCATGATACATTTCAGGATTCTTTGATGAATAGAAAGTTCAAAAGAACAACATTTATTTTGTAACAAAAAAAAAGTTTTTACTGTCACTTTTGATCAATTTAATGCGTCCTTGCTGAATAAAAGTATTTATTAATTTATTTTTAAATCTGACTTGCCCAAAACGTACGAATGATATCACGATTTCCACAACTGTTTTCAACATTGATAATAATCACGAATGTTTCTTGAGCAGCAAATCATTATATTAGAGTGATTTCTGAAGGATCATGTGACACTGAAGACTGGAGTAATGATGCTGAAAATTCAGCTGTGATCACAGGATATAAATTATATTTTACAATATATAAAAATTAGGGCTGTCAGACGATCATCCAAAATAAAAGTTTGTGTTTACATAATATATGTGGGTGCACTGTGTATAATTATTTTGTATATATAAATACACACACATGCTTGTATATATTTAAGAAATATTTTCATGTAATATGACATGTAAATATAAATATTTTATATATAAATAAAAAATTTTTCTTAAATATACATGCATGTGTGTGTATTTATATATATAAAATAATTATACACAGTGCACCCACATATATTATGTAAACACAAACTTTTATTTTGGATGCATTTAATCGCGTTTAATCGTTTGACAGCCCTAATTAAAATGTTTTTACTGTACTTTTTATTAATTAAATTTAACCTTGGTGACCAGAAGAACACACACACACAAATGCTTAAGTATTCCAAATTTTATATATAAAGTAATGCTGTATATTTTTCCAAGTAGAGATATTTTCACTCGTGAAGTGTTTACTCTTTTAAACTCACCAGAGGATGAATTGCAGACCCTCCTACCATCTGACATTACTGAATAAAAGATCTTCTTCTTTTCAGACTTCTGAAAGGATAATCACTCCTTTTCTTTATTCTGCCTTTTCTCTTTCCTGAAGCCGAAAGAACAGGAGCAGAGGGAACGTGCACACCGGCTGGGTGAACCTGGGGTCAAAGGTCGGCCGTTTAATGGGGAGGTTCAAACGTTGCTCAAAGCGGATAGGAGTGCGAAGGTGTCATTAATGCCGAGCAGGAATGTTCCAATAAAAACAGCACTTCCTCATGCAAAGCTGCCCATAAAAGAGCACAATAAATATCTCATTAGACTGATAGCTGCTGGAACGGTGTATATATAGGACATCTCGAAAGCGCACGACAACATCCGCTAACAAGATGCAGCGCACTCACCCTTTATGGATGAACCGAAAATATGTCATATTTCCAGAGAAGCATCTGCATTGCAAATGAAGCTTATTGTTCTTTATGGGCCATCTCTCGTTGACTTATGCGGTGACATTGCCGGTGGGTGAGATATGAAAGACACACACCGATTCTTGTGGTGAAGTATGTCTGCAGATCTGGAAATCCAACCGCAATTACAACTCAAACCTTTCTGTTCATGAATGCGCTTGCGGTGGTTGATTGTGTTTGACTTAACAGCCAATCTCATATTTTGATTTTACACTCACCAACGATGCATTTTTTTTGATAAAAAAACAGCAATATTGTGAAATATTATTACAATTTCAAATAGCAATTTTCTATTTGAATATACTATCAAATGTAATTTATTACCGTGATCAAAGTTACATTTTCGATCCTTCTAATATATGCTGATTTGCTGCTCAAGAAACATTTCTGATTATTAGTAGTGACTATGTGCACCAACAATGTGATTATTTCCAATGATCAGTGTTACGACTTAAATGAGTAGTTCACTTTAAAAAAAAAAAAACGTTTGCTGATAATTTACGCACCCCCATGTCATCCAAGATGTCCATGTCTTTCTTTCTTCAGTCGAAAAGAAATTAAGGATTCCAGCATTTTTTACATATAATGGACTTCAATGGGGTCCAAACAGTTCAAGGTCCAAATGAAAGTTTCAGTGCAGCTTCAAAGGGCTTTAAATGATTTAAGAAGATGAATAAGGGTCTTATCTAGCGAAACGATCGCTCATTTAAAAATTTTTTTTAAAAAGTTTAAGTTTTATCAGCTCAAATGCTCGCCTTGCTCTGTTCTGTGATGCTTTTGAGCTTATAAAACTTTAACTTTTTTATTTATTTTTGAAATGAGCGTTCGTTTCGCTAGATAAGACCTTATTCATCGCCTGGTGTCGTTTAAACCCCTTTGAAGCTGCACTGAAACTCTCATTTGGACCTTGAACCGTTTGGACCCCATTGAAGTCCATTATATGGAGAAAAATCCTGGAATGTTTTCTTCAAAAACCTTAATTTATTTTTGACTGAAGAAAGAAAGACATGGACATCTTGGATGACATGGGGGTGAGTAAATTATCTGCAAAAGTTTTTCTTTTTAAAGTTAACTACTCCTTTAAGATGGTGTCATGACACGAGCAAACCTCTTCACTCCGGTTTACAGTACGAGCAATTTTCATTATTCTGATTATTCGCTAAGAACTGTGGTTAATTTTATTACAATTCAAATACCCCCATGAATAGCACAAATGAACTCACATACAGTACAGTAGTGTGTGTTACAGCCAGAGTGCATTACTGTAAATGTAATGTGATATAAAGTCACAAAATTATCTATAAAATCCCTAAATTTCACTTGGATCAAAGCAAGGATGTGTTTTATTTGACTTTCTGATGTATTTGAAGGTGATTGCCTTGACATTAAGTATGCATTTTTCTATTGTTTCTTGCAGTTTACGAGCATCCGATGCCCTCTGACCGATCGGGATGTGCAACTGGAAATGAAATTGTGTTACTGAGGCTGTGAGCGTTTCTGAGGAACAACTAGTCACTGGATTCGCCAGTTTACCAGGTTAGTGGTACCAAATATTTGTATTTTACAAAAATCTTTAATATTTGAAGATCAAATATGCATTTGAAGTGCTTAGTCAAGTCACATTTATTTATACGTTACTTTTACAGTGTATTCTTCAATTCTTCAATTATGAAACACACGCTATTTCAGCTCTAAAAAGACAATAGTGTCATCATTCAGCTCAAGTCAGTGTTGATTCAGTCTCAAAATTGATCAATTTATGAAATGAATGACATGCTTACAGTTGCAAGTAAACCAGAAACCCATTTTTGCCTGATAAACGATACGAAATCCTGAACGCATTTGCAATTTCTTTGCATGGAAAACATATTTCGGATGAACCTGCCTAACCTGATTGGTTGCTGCTTTTTACACGTTCAACTTTCTTTAGTGTGTAATGTCCCTGTTTGAGCATGAAAAAAAAAGCTCAAAGTTATTCTCTATATCAGTGTCAGTGTTTCTGAACTCGCCTCCATTGTAGTCTCGAGTTTTCTTCCGTCGCAATATTTAAATAATTCATACGCAGATTAAAGGGGCGGGGCCTGGTTGAGTTAGTAGTGTGTTAAACTGGCGGTTATGGTTAGGGGCGGGACATTTCCCAAGCACACTCGATGAGCTAGACCAATCACAACACGTCGCTCCAGTCGACCAATCAGAGCACAGTGTGCTTTACAGAAGGAGGGAGCAACTAAACAGAGCGTTACTGACAGACTGGAAAACGAGGAGCCGCAACAATGGGGAAAATAGTGTGTTTTTTTGAAGCATAAAAACCTGTTCTAGAGCCCAAAAGACTGAAAAGGGTCCCGTTTAACTCATTGTTTTTTTGTGATGTTATCGAATCATTAGACATGGAAACACACACATTAGCACATTGTTGAAAGGTGTAGCATCTGGCTTCTACAAACCCCTAGAAAACTCCCTCCCTTCCTTTCTGTTTCTCCTTTCCTCCTTCTCCTGGTTTATCTAAACAAGCTGGACTAATCCCAACTATCAGGGGATGCTCTGTCAAAACGTGCGGCAGGGGCCCTAAGGCGAACCGAGCCGGTGAGCAGCGCGCGCGGCTCAACCAGCTCACCAGTGACAGAGCAGAGGGGCCAGATTAGCATAATGCCTATCAGAGAGTGTGTGTGTGTGTGATGGCTAGAGAGAAGGAGAATATTTTGTGTGTGAGAGACAGAGCAAAAGCATATATGTTATATGAAAAAGGAACATGCCTGCATGTCTCATGTTCAAGTCAACACGGTTCATCTAAGTTTTCAGTCTGCGAAGCTCCATCCAGCCGTCTGTGTCCTCTGGGTCTGACCGCACATACGGAACCAGAGAGTGTGTGAATATTCATGCCCTGGGCCCTCGGCACCACCCAAACCCCCCTAAAATCCTCGGCGCTCTACCCCAGCGACGTGCTCCAGGTGAAGGCCAACTCACGAAAAGGAGAAGAAAGAATTAGTGAGAGGTTTGATGAATGACTCTTCCTTTTTTTCTTTAGCTCTCATTTCCAGGAATTAGAACATCTCGGGGTTTTTTTCTTTTTTTTCTGATTTTTTTTTTTCTGACTAAAAATGTTTGATTAGGATGGAAGAGTTGCAACTGATATCTGTTTAAAATTCGATTTTTTTTTTCATTTAAATTGGATTAATTCTAAAAAAAACAAAAACATGCTGGAGTAGCCATGTATGTGTGGGAAATAGTGTTATTATACTGTAGTATTTATTCATATTTTTAAATATCTACTTTTAATTTTAGTTTACTCATTTTGTTGTGGTTTGATCATTTTTTTAAATATTTAAAAAATTGTATTATTTAGATTTAATTTTGTTTTATTGGAATTTTAACAACGACAACGCTGGTGTGACCAGGGTACAATAATATTAACCTGAATAATTTTGATTTTTATATTTAGAGAGTTTAAACTGATATTTAGTGTTTTTTGTAGAAAACGAGTGGTTGCTCGTGCCAAACGGATCTACACAAGGCTTGATATTTGTCTGTGTTGATGGTTTCTAGGGTGTTCTTGGTGGTTGCCAGGCTGTTACTAAGGTGTTGTGGGTGGTTGCTAGGGCATTGCTAGGTGTGTTGGTAGAGGTCATTGCTTGGCATTTTCTAGGATGTTGTGGTTGCTTGTTAGGGCGTTGCTAGGCTGTTTCCTAGGTTGTTGTGGATGATTGCTAGGGTGTTGCTTGGCTGTGTCCTAGGGTGTTCTTGGTGGTTGCCAGGCTGTTACTAAGGTGTTGTGGGTGGTTGCTAGGGCATTGCTAGGCTGTTTCCTAGGTTGTTGTGGATGATTGCTAGGGTGTTGCTTGGCTGTGTCCTAGGGTGTTCTTGGTGGTTGCCAGGCTGTTACTAAGGTGTTGTGGGTGGTTGCTAGGGCATTGCTAGGTGTGTTGGTAGAGGTCATTGCTTGGCATTTTCTAGAGTGTTGTGGGTGGTTGTTAGAGCGTTGCTAGGCTGTTTCCTAGGTTGTTGTGGATGATTGCTAGGGTGTTGCTTGGCTGTTTCCTAGGGTGTTCTTGGTGGTTGCCAGGCTGTTACTAAGGTGTTGTGGGTGGTTGCTAGGGCATTGCTAGGTGTGTTGGTAGAGGTCATTGCTTGGCATTTTCTAGAGTGTTGTGGGTGGTTGTTAGAGCGTTGCTAGGCTGTTTCCTAGGTTGTTGTGGATGATTGCTAGGGTGTTGCTTGGCTGTTTCCTAGGGTGTTCTTGGTGGTTGCCAGGCTGTTACTAAGGTGTTGTGGGTGGTTGCTAGGGCATTGCTAGGTGTGTTGGTAGAGGTCATTGCTTGGCATTTTCTAGGGTGTTGTGGTTGGTTGTTAGGGCGTTGCTAGGCTGTTTGGATGATTGCTAGGGTGTTGCTTGGCTGTTTCCTAGGGTGTTCTTGGTGGTTGCCAGGCTGTTATTAAAGTGTTGTGGGTGGTTGCTAGGGCATTGCTAGGTGTGTTGGTAGAGGTCATTGCTTGGCATTTTCTAGGGTGTTGTGGTTGGTTGTTAGGGCGTTGCTAGGCTGTTTCCTAGGTTGTTGTGGATGATTGCTAGGGTGTTGCTTGGCTGTTTCCTCGGGTGTTCTTGGTGGTTGCCAGGCTGTTATTAAAGTGTTGTGGGTGGTTGCTAGGGCATTGCTAGGTGTGTTGGTAGAGGTCATTGCTTGGCATTTTCTAGGGTGTTGTGGGTGGTTGTTAGGGCGTTGCTAGGCTGTTTCCTAGGTTGTTGTGGATGATTGCTAGGGTGTTGCTTGGCTGTTTCCTCGGGTGTTCTTGGTGGTTGCCAGGCTGTTATTAAAGTGTTGTGGGTGGTTGCTAGGGCATTGCTAGGTGTGTTGGTAGAGGTCATTGCTTGGCATTTTCTAGGGTGTTGTGGTTGGTTGTTAGGGCGTTGCTAGGCTGTTTCCTAGGTTGTTGTGGATGATTGCTAGGGTGTTGCTAGGCTCTTTCCTAGGTTGCTGTTGTTGGTTGCTATGGTGTTGCTAGGCTGTTTTTAGGGTGGGGGTGGGGGGGGTGGTGGGTTCTTGTCCAGAAGGTGAAAATGCTCATCTAAACACTTATTAAAGTAGCAGCACACTCTCCTCAACACACATGACTTGTTGAATGAACAAAATCTTGCAGTGCAGCTCTCATCTTTTAAATGTGTTACAAAAACAAATTCAGCTTTCAAATTCTGTCAATTTTATTACGAAATTAAAACATACCATTTTGGGACTCTTTAATGTGGCGCCTTCGGTTCATACGAAGCGTGCATTGCATGAACAGCATGAAATAAACATGAATGAACATCAGAAGGTATGAAAGATAAAGTAGGCTACACCTTACCGAAAATCAGCGTTTCAACCACGGAAAGACGTCAATAAAACAGCTTGTAAACAACGTAACATAATGTTTCATTTACCTCCAAAAAACCCATTCAATGTCCGAAAAATCATTGGTCTGGTGGAAAATTTACTTGCCACTATAGATATACACTATATTGCAGATTCATTGGATTTCTACTTAACCTGTTTTATGATTAAACAAATCCGTCACGTTTTTATGACAGCCACCATTTAAATGTTAATGTTAATAAAAAAGCGGAATTACGTAGAAACGTAATTAAAAATTTAATATTATAACGTTGTTATTATAAAAAGCGTCCTTAAATGCAAGTATCCTACAAATCAGCTTATTATATGTTAATATTGTAGTGATGTAACTAAGGGTTTCTGCATGCCAGTTGTAGATTAAAAATCCTTCTAATTACTGACAGGTGCGACGTCTTATTCGGATGCGTCCGGTATTGTGACTGATCTGTTGTCAGGGGTCTTGCCCTCATGATTCCGTGTCTGTGTGTATCGAGCTGTAGTGTTGATGTGGATCACGTCTTGTGTTTGTAACTGGGCCGCATCTGTGAATGCACACTGGGCCTGTGTGTGTGTGTGTGTGCAAGGCCTCATTATCCGAACACTGAGCGCTGGGACACTGGCCTCTATCTGCAGCCCAGTCGCCCCCGGCATCTCTGCATCCCGACTGCCTCATCCGCACACACACACACACACACACTCACAGTCCGATGCCAAGTGAACTCTAAGGTTTAGCATCGGGCAGATCTAGCGCCTCTTATTGTTTTCAGAACCCATGAGCGCAATGGGACCCAATTGGGGCCTCATTACTTTATTGTTCTGAGTTGGTTTGGTTGTGATTTACTCATGGAATATTTGAATAATTCCTAGTTTGTTTTAGTTCGCTTCCATGTTTTTGCCTTTGCTTTGTTTTAAAGAGCATTTGTTCGTTTATTAATGTGCTGCGTGCTTGCATCAATCCCATCAAACTTTTTGTAATATTAATGTCCTGAAAACTAGCCCACCCGTCCTTCCCCCTCCTTGCTCTGTCAATTAATCTCTAATATTCACATGGCTCATTGAAACAAATGAGCATCTTGTGTTTGTTATTGCCTTTAATGGCTTCCTAATGTGCTGGAGTCTGCCTGCTTAATAATGAAGTATCAATATGGCTCAGTTATTAAGGCTTTTCATCATTTGCTGGACACTTGTTTAAAAGCACCTTGATTCGGAACCGAATACACAGAATAATAGACGCGGCGTGACGATCATGCATTAGGCGTACTAATCAATAACGCCTCTGTTTTGCTGAGAAGAAGTCACGGATGAAGTTGTTGCGAGCATCTTAACGGGGGACGACAAACACACGGTTTTGGAAAATAATGACCCGGGCTGCATCGCACGTATGATAAAGCAAAGCCAGGGGGTTTATTAACATCTCGGAGCCCTGTCAATCACGCAAAGGCCCGTCCCAGCGCCCAATTATCTTTGAAGCTCGGGCCTCTGGGCCTGGACGTGATCAATGAACGCGCTCCGTCGTCGATACGGGTGCAGAAGAAGACCTATTGATCAGCCAACACTTGTGGACAGCTTCCGTGAGCCGGATAATGTCAGATTGAACCAGCGAGAAGGTGTGTGTGTGTGTGTGTACAGTACACAAGCCTATATTTGGTCCTTTATAGGTGTGTTTATGTTGTCCGGTGGATTTTCTGTACAGCACTGTACAAGAGTGTTGGTTTAATGGTAATGTGAAATCTGTAAAATTTTAAATAGATTTTATACACTGAAAAAAAAGTGATCAATTGACTTGACTTATGGACTTGACAATTTCCAATAACTTTTTTTTTTTTAAAGTTTATTTAAAGGAGTAGTTCACTTTTTTAAAAAAAAACGTTTCCTGATAATTTACTCACCCCCATGTCATCCAAGATGTCCATGTCTTTCTTTCTTTAGTCGAAAAGAAATTAAGGTTTTTGATGAAAACATTCCAGGATTTTTCTCCATATAATGGACTTCAATGGGGTCCAAACGGTTCAAGGTCCAAATGAGAGTTTCAGTGCAGCTTCAAAAGGCTTTAAACGACACCAGATGATGAATAAGGGTCTTATCTAGTGAAACGATCGCTCATTTCAAAAATAAATAAAGTTTAAGTTTTATAAGCACAAATGCTCGCCTTGCTCTGTTCTGTGATGAAAAAACGTTCATCAAAATGAACAAATCTTTTTTCGAGTCATGACTCGATCGTTTCGCTAGATAAGACCCTTATTCATCGTCTGAAATCGTTTAAAGCCCTTTGAAGCTGCACTGAAACTCTCATTTGGACCTTGAACAGTTTGGTCCCCATTGAAGTCCATTATATGAAGAAAATCCTGGAATGTTTTTTTATCAAAAACCTTAATTTCTTTTCGACTGAAATTTGGGTTAAAACAACCCAGCATTTTTTAGAGGGTAGGGGTCGGATTAGTGTAGGGAGAAAGAATATACAGTTTGGAAAGGATAAAACTCATTACATCCATTTGGATAGCCAAGTAAACCTGTGTGTGTGTGTTCATTAGGTGGCAGGTGGGCAGCGTCAGGGCCAGGGGAGGCAGTGGCACCGCGGTAAAGCCCTAAAGTCCCGCGGGACGCTGGGATCAGGGGGAGGGTCACGATCCGTCCCGTCCTCCTCTCCACAGCACCTCAGCAGGGCTGACTTCCACGAGCAACAACCCCCTTCAGAAATACAGCAGCCTGCACTGTAATTAAAGCCTGGCCCAGACGTGAGACCGCGGCTGACACAGCATGGGACGGAGCAGAGACCCAGCGGACTGGTGTACATAAAACGAGTGCAAAACGAACAGACAGAAACAGACGCGCCGCCTCACACCCACATGCATAAAACACACACATATGCGCGCATGCAATCAAGATTAGGCACAAAAACACACTTTCTCACTCTGACAGGTCTGGAAATCAAAGTTCCTCCAAGTTAACTGAAAAACCACTCGCGCAGTCCCGCAGGAGCCCCCATAAACTAACAGTTTTTCTTAGCGGCGTGTAGTACGCGCCACTTTTGCGTAGCTCGTCGCCGCCTTCTCCAAATCTGTTTCCCATTCGGCGCGCAGGTCCCTCAGCTGGTCCGGTGTCTCAATTATGATGGATGATTATTACACCGAGATGGCTTTATGATGTATGCACTCGTTAAAACTAAAAGCCCGATCGTTGCGCTCGGGTAACCTTTCTGTACATCATTTTAAGTGTGAAACTAATAAAGCCGGCGTTTTATTTGAAGGACAGGAAATTAGGACGCCTTGATTCGGCCCGGAGAACGAGTGCTCAATAATCATAAGCTGCCAGACTGGAATTGTGTTTTTTCCGACTGCCTTCAATGTGACTGGAATATTGGTCGCGGCTTGTTTGGAAGCAGATGAGATTTTTAAGAGAGATGTATGAGGGCTCTGTGAATGCAATATAGCATAAACAGCAGCAGTATCACCCAGGAGTGTGTTTATGCAGTATATAGACATTAGTCAGTGTCATGACACTTTGTGCTTGATCCATTTCTGTTTTAATGTTCCAAACCAGCATATACACTTTATAGTGTGGACCCATTAGTAAATGTTAGTTAATCCATTGACTAAAATGAACAATGAGCAATAATCTTTGTAAATACAACTGTCAGTTCTCTTACAGTTGTATTTAGGGCTTGACATGAACTTTTTTGCCCATTAGTATAGCCACTGTGGCTAGTGGTTTTCCAAAGTTACTAGCCACTCACTTGCCACAATTAAAACTGCCGTATGGATATTTTTTAATATTATCTCATATTTTGGCAGTAGGTATTTTAGGCTGCTGTCACTTTAAAACCTGACGTATGGATCCATTTTACTGTGCGTTTAAATTCGCGGCTACCGCGTCTAGTTATACGCTTGAACACTTTGAATCCATTCGCGTGTCAAGAGCGAAATTGACGCGTGTAAAAACAAAAGTTTGAAACGAAATTTAAGCGCGTCAGAATCGAAAACCGTTGGCAGCCATCTTTTTATGTTGACCGAGCATTCATCGAGAGAGCGGCATAGGGATAATCGTCGCCGTGTTTGTGTCGCCGTACAGACCCTTCAGAAGCGAACCGTTTTTCACCATGTGCCTGGATGTCAGCGGTACTTCCGCCTGTCCCGCGTCTAGTTTGATGACCTGTTGTCCCGCATCGGAGCAAAGATCACGCTCTCCCTCATCCACCTAATCTGTCATTTATTTTTGTTTTGATGATAAATAGAGCCAGCCAAAAGTTACTAACCTGTCGTGTTTTTTTTTTTTTTACTTTTTTTTTTTCTCTCTCACATCCAGACACGAACTTATGCACATGTATGTTGGTTGTCTTTACATTATAATAATATTTCATATAATCTAGAAATGGAATAAATAACATTCGATACAAAATGAACATGTCTCATATATTGAAATAAAGTTTTAAGTGCTAAAATATTTGCTTTGTTGTGCATTACAACCTTAACAGGTATTTAGTCATATTACAAAATAATTGAAGCATCCAGATCCTTCACCACGTGAGCAAGCAGCTAGGCTCCTGATTGGTTAACGCAGACCGAATTGACGCCAAAGTTTCGATTTTTCGACTCGGGCGGCAGGCGCGAATTCGCGTCAAACGTGTGAATTCACAAATAGCACTGACTAATGGCGCTTTTCCACTGCATAGTACGGTACGGTTCGGCTCTGTACGCTTCGACTCGGCGCGGAACAGTTCGGCTCGCTTTTCGTTTCCACCGCAGTAGTACCCCTTCAAAGTGTGTGGGACTGATCGTTATTTGCGCGCGCCTCTACTGCCATGACATCATCTTAAAAGCGCCACATTTTCAAACCCACAACACAGGAACAATGGAGACTATCGAGGGGATGGTGTTCCTGATTCTCGGTATGTGGTTGTTTTTAACTGCTAGACGGAAAAATGTGTTTAAAATGAGGCTGATGGCAGCAAAACAAAATACTGCTAAAAAAGTGTCTCGTGAGTCGTGTCTCGTGTCGCAAATCCAATGACGCTAGTAGTGACACAGGGAATGACGATTCTGTTTGACCAATCAGTGATCTGCAGTGTTTCACGTCACATTTTAGTACCGGTACGGTACGCTTGGAACCTCAACAGACCAGGTACCATTTAAAGCGACCTGAAGCGAACCGTACTGTACCGTACCATGCAGTGGAAAAGCGCCTTAAATCATTCGCGCTTAACGCGGCAGACGTTCAATTCGCGGCAACTTGACACACGCTTCATTTGCGCCGCAGGAATTTTTGACGCGAGAGAGTGAGAAAGCACAGCTATCCTGTATCTATTCTGCGGTAAACGAGTATTCGAAGCGTTTCAGATATTTCAGTATCGAAATTTTTTTTTGACAACACTACATTGCACTTGGTTTGTTATATCCGATGTCTTTTTAAAAGACTACAATTGAAAAATATATATTATATAGGCTTATAAAATTCAACCCAATTCAATTCTGCTGAAATACACACGCATTTGGTGGGTATTAATGTCAAACCCTGGTTGTATTTACGAAAAGATGAAAAGATACTCTTTTTGATTTCAGTAATGTATTCGTAAACATTAGGATTCGATTTTTTTGTTAACTAATGCAGCAATGCCAAGGCCATGGATTCCATTCCTTATAAAACATTGAATGCAATGTAAGTTGCTTTATATAGGATACAAGTGTGTGTACCAAATGCATAAATGTAAAGTTGAAACTCGGTTACGATGCAAATGGGAGCCAATGGTGTTTGACATCATGAGTGATGCTTAATTGATCTCCTTTTGTGTTGCAAAAGAAAATCTTACACACTCTTAGAAGAAATGGTTCTATTTAGAACCAAAAATGGTTCCATCCCCCGCTTCATATATGGAACTCCAAAATGGTTCTATATAGAACCATTTTTTTTTGTAAAAGGTTCTATTGGCCAAGTATGGAACCCCAGGGTTCTATATAGAACCCAGAGGAACCCTTTTTTAAAGATTGTATAGAACCTTTTAGGGGTTCCAAATACGTAGCACTGATAGAACCTTTAAAGGTTCTATTTAGAACCTTTTCTTCTAAGAGTGCAGGTTTAAAAGAACATGAGGGTGTTTAAACGATTGCAGATTTGCTATTTCTGGCTTGTCGGTATACAGTAAGTTTGTCTCTCTTTGTTCACGGTGTATGTCCCCCATTTGACTTCCTGCCCTGGCCGTGGCCAACAGGAAATGAAGCGATCTTGTGAGCTCTCATGCAAATGCTATACACGTCAGTGATCTTAAATTAATCTCACAAGTTTCACATACTCAGCTGAGGGCAACATCTCCCCGACCTGAAGCCATGACACACACACACAGAAAACCCCCATGCTAGAAAAATTAATTAGCTGTTTGTCATCTAAAGCTGATCTCAGGGATTTTTGTTTTGGGGCTGGAGAGGAAGTGTCTGTGTGTGTGTGTGTGTGTGTGTGTGTGTGTGGTGGTGTGGTGGCGGGGTGGCGGGTGATCAGCATTACAATAGCAAACGCAACTCTTATTACAGTATTACAGTATGGTTTGGGGTTCTGAGGAGTGTGTATATGTACAGTAGGTGAACTGCACAAAAACATCCAGATCATGTTTCACCCTAAATTAAAAAAAAAAAAAAATTGCATGTATATTTTGTATGTATAAAATGAAGCATAAAGATGTATTTTGTATCATTGCTATGATACAAAAAAATTAGGGTTGTCAAACGATTAATCGCGATAAAATGCATCCAAAATAAAAGTTTGTGTTTACATAGGCTAATATATGTGTGTGTGTGCTGTGTATTATTATTTTATATATATAAATACACACATGCTTGTATATATTTAAGAAATATTTTCATGTATATAGATTGACATATAATTTATATTATATATAAATATTTTATATATAAATAATATTTTTTTTTTAAATATACATGCATGTGTTTCTATTTATATATATACAGAATAATTATAGGACCATGTGACAATTCAACTTTGATAACAGGAATTAATTACATGTTACCATATATTCACATAGAAAACTGTTCATTTAAATAGGAATAATGTAATTTCCATTTTACGGCTTTACTGTACTTTTTATAAAATAAATGCAGCCTTGGTGAGCATTATATTTCTAAAACATAAAAAAAAATCTTATCGACCAAAATGTTTTATCTTAAAATAAATTTTAAAAAAATTAGTTGGTGATTAATGAACAAAGTGAACTGCTTTACCAACTCTTTAACATATAATGTCAATTAAATCACGTTTTCTTTACTTATAAACTTGTAATGAATAATCATGAAGCTATCAAACTAACTTTAATGGCTGAGGCTGCTGTCATTATTAATATTAATATTACATCAGTCAAGTCATCTTTTAGGAAAGAAGTCATCAAATAGAAAGTCTGAAAAAGATCAAACAAACATCATATAAAATGCTTTTGTGATGTCATGCTTCTTTCTAGCCCGTATAAGATGACGATGTTAATGTTTTAATCACTTCTAGGGTGCGTTTTACTATGAATGACATTGTTTACTACTATACAGAAATCTCCTGTTCCCATGGGTCTTTCTGCAATGTTTGTCAGACCTAGCAACTGTAACCGAGGGGGGCGGAGCTCAGCAAATATTCTCTTGGTAGTGTTGTTCACATTATTCACCAAAACATTAAGAGGGATTAAACATCTGAACATCTATCCTGACAAATCGGCAGCATAACTTTTCCAATGCATATATTTTCTCCAGATTTATTGCATGTAGAGAGCGATGATGATAAAGCGCTCTGGCTTGGCAGACAGCTCATCTTGGGAAGCGTGTAAACTGTCAGATGAAGTTGTAATGGAGGAAGGCCTCCGCTGCTCAGGTTGGTGTGCGTTCTCTCCCACACCCGGTGCTTTCCGCTGTTTTCTTTGTTGTGAGGCTGTATTCCCCTGGCCCAAGGGCTCATGGGTAACAGCTGAAGCTGTGGCGAAGGGGCCTTGCCAGCCTCAGGGCCTCTGCCACCCTCTCTCTCTCTCTTTCTCTCTCTCACTCTTTCTATGTTACCCATATGGTCCGTCAAGCGCTAATTCCCCAGAGGCCTGTTAGCAGCACACAGCTCCAGTTCTGCCCCTCCTCCCTCGCTCCCTCGCTCACTCTCTCACTTTCCTCAACTCTCCTCTCACTCTACCACACAACAGCCCACAATCCCCAAGACTCGGCCTCCTATTGCAGCAGTACTGTAGATAGATAGATAGATAGATAGATAGATAGATAGATAGATAGATAGATAGATAGATAGATAGATGGAGAGATAGATGGAGAGATAGATGGAGAGATAGATAGATAGATAGATAGATAGATAGATAGATAGATAGATAGATAGATAGATAGATAGATAGATAGATAGATAGATAGACAGACAGACAGGTAGATAGATAGATAGATAGATAGATAGATAGATAGATAGATAGATAGATAGATAGATAGATAGATAGATAGATAGATAGATAGATAGATAGATAGATAGATAGATAGATAGATAGATAGGTGGATGGATGGATGGATGGATGGATGGAGTGATTGACAGATGGATGGATGGAGTGATAGATAGATAGATAGGTAGATGGATAAATAGATAGGTGGATGGATGGATGGAGTGATTGACAGATAGATGGATGGATGGAGTGATAGATAGATAGATAGATAGATAGATAGATAGATAGATAGATAGATAGATAGATAGATAGGTAGATAGGTAGATAGGTGGATGGATGGATGGATGGATAGATAGATAGATGCATGGATGGAGTGATAGATAGATAGATAGATAGATGGATGGATGGATGGATAGATAAATAGACAGACAAGACAGGTAAAATGAGAGGATGAGGAGGGATGTATGGATAGATAGACACAGATAGATTAATAAACAGATAAACGATATAGATAGATGTCTTTTGTCCCAATCATATTTTCTGTTCCCGCACATTGTTTTCTTTTAATGTGCCCCCCCCCCTCTCTCTCTCTCTCTCTCTCTCTCTCTCTCTCTCTCTCTCTCTCTCTCTCTCTCTCTCTCTCTCTCTCCAGCCTTCATCTGTCTTCCATTTCTCCAGGCTCTCCTCTGTTATATGGTGTGGCGCAGTTAATACTTGAATTTATTGGTCCCATTAGATGAATGAATTATCTCCTTTTTCGTAGCTCAGGAAAGCCGTCAGACTGAAGCTCTCTCTCGCTCTCTCTCTCTCTCTCTCTCTCTCTCTCTCTCAGGGCCGCAGGTACGAGGATCTCTTCTCTCTCTCCTCAGCCGGCTGTCCTTCAGAAATCACAGCACCCTTCTGCGGCTCTCTCCCTGTGACTGTCGCTTCAGCATGAACAGTAATGACGCTTTTATTTATATTGTGTTACAGTTCTTAACTGTAATTAGTAAAGTTAACTCGATCGAGCGGCTAACACACGGAGCGATTGATTTCTTCTTTAATCACTCATTTGCAGTGACGTCCCTTCAGGGTCCAGAGGGGCCGCTGTCTCTCTAAGTGTGATTTATTCCAGCTAAATGTGAACTTGTGTTCCTTCAAACTCTCTCTGGACCTTCCCCTTTAAAACTCACCAGACTTCATATCTTACATGACAGATGTGTGTGTCCCTCTATCTGTCGGAAACCGTCGTATTTAGGGCTTGAATCGATTCTTTTCTGCTCTTGGTGTTTTAATCATTTAGTAAAACATGTCATAACATGTCAAAAAAGATTGTTTTTGTTACTTTTTGTAAGTCTTTAACCACCGTTCCTTCATTTCAAGCCCTCACACTCTCGTGAATACGGAAATAAAATAATAATAATACATTTAAACAGTTATTCTGCATTATTTAATGCATACACTGGCTTGCATGCACACACACATTGAGTGCTAGCGCCCTCTATTGATCAGTAAAGCAGTTCTACATTGTTCTCGCTATTATTAATGTCATCATTAGTGATAAACATGATCTGTTAAAAACATTCTTGCAAGACTTTCTCTCTCCTGTTTTATTGGACATGGCAACATGGAAAGTGTTTTTATTAAAATGCATTGGTTTTATGTTCAATCGCAAGGTGTTAAGTCACTAATATATATTTTTCAATGATGTATGAGAGCATGACTTTAAATGTAATAAATGGTGTACATATTGGTACAAAATGGTACACTCTAAAATTGCTAAGTTGTTTTAACCCAACTTTGGGTCAAATATGGACAAACCCAGCCATTGGGTTACATTTTTTAATTCCATTTTTAACCCAACGTTTGGGTTTGTCCATATTTGACCCAAACGTTGGGTTAAACATAATTGATATTTCATTTTTATTGGCCTTTCTCCTTGTCTATAGTTCTAAATATTACGTGCAAATACCATAAAGATGAAATGAGTCACAACAGCATCATCATTAATACAACGCACACTGCACTGTATTATATTGCTGACTGTTTGCACTCAGAAACACATTGAAAAAACATGTGCGTTTGTGTAGGATGAAACAAACAGGGCAAACGATAACCCCGACTGTGCCACAGAGCATCAAAGGTGTGTGTGTGTGTGTGTGTGTGTAGACCTGCTGTCAGATGGGTGAATTATTTATCAGCGTGTTCCGCCTCCAATCTGTTTCGGCGACAGGAATGGATATGTGTATTAAAACAAACAGAAGTTCAGATTTGTTCATGTCTGTTGTGGACACAGACACAGGGCTGTGATGGCGGGACGGGGGGGCGGGACCCTTCACAGGGCTGGTCAACGCTCAACCACATCAAAGCCTGCCACAGCTTCTGGGGTGTATTAGTACAGCAGGCCTGACCATACACACTTTCAGGGTTGTTTATTTTACAGACGTCTTTTGTGTAGCTAAATATACACTCGGAACGCATTAAAATGTACACTCTAAACAATGCTGGGTTGTTCTAACCCAAATTTGGGTCAAATATGGACAAACCCAAATGTTGGGTTAAAAATGTGATTTAAAATGTAACTTTCACTTTCAGCTGTACATTTTTTTAAATTACATTTTTAACCCAGCATTTGGGTTCGTCCATATTTGACCCAAATTTGGGTTAAAACAACCCAGCATTTTTTTTTTTACACTGAAAAAAAATAATATGCTTTATCTAATCAATAAAATTGTGGCAACATATTACAAGCAATATTATTAATTAAATTGTACAAATTAGAATTAATTGGATTATTAATTTGATTAACTATAACTCAATTCTAATTTGTTCAATTTAATAAATAATATTGCTTGTAATCTGTTGCCACAATTTTATTGATTAGATAAAGCATATTCATTTTTACAGTGTATGTTATTAGAGAATCATGAAGTGAATAAGGTTTTTACGTTATTAAAAAAATGCTGGGTTGTTTTAACCCAGCTTTGGGTCAAATATGGACAAACCCAGTCACTGGGTTACATTTTTTTAATTACATTTTTAACCCAACGTTTGGGTTTGTCCATATTGGACCCAAAGCTGGGTTAAAACAACCCAGCATTTTTAGAGTGCACCATTTTGCAAACATTTTTGAACGAGAGAACCTGAGAAGTTTCTGGATACATTTCCCAGCACAAATTAATTGAAATATCAAAATCATTTCTGCACGCACACTCTCATAATTTTCTCAAGTTGTTCCAAATCCATATGGGAATTTAGCATGAATGCTAATTTTTTAGTGAACAATGACTTAAGTTTAAGTTAAAATGACTTCAGAATACATGACATCTTTTATGGTGATTTTATAATGTTTTTGCTGATGTCGAGCACCAGGAACATTCTGCTAAATGTTTTATTTTGTGTTTTACAGAAGTCATACAGGTTTGATGGTGACATGTCATTTGGTTGATTCAATGAACGAAATGACTAAATTTGTTTTGTTTTGATGATGAGAGTCACGAAAGTGCATCACAGAACAGAGCCAGGAGAGCATTTGTGCTTATAAAACTTTAAAGTTTTTTATTTATTTGTGAAATAACCGATCGTTTCACTTGATAAGACCCTTATTCATCGTCCGGTGTCGTTTAAAGCCCGTTGAAGCTGCACTGAAACTCTCATTTGGACCTTGAACTCTTTGGACCCCATTGAAGTCCATTATATGGAGAAAAATCCTGGAATGTTTTCATCAAAAACCTTAATTTCTTTTCGACTGAGGAAAGAAAGACATGGACATCTTGGATGACATTGGGGTGAGTAAATTATCAGCAAAAGTTTTTTTTTAAACTCCTTTAAGTTCAAATGACTAGTTTTTTATGGTGATTTTATAATGTTTTTGCTGATGTCGAGCAGCATGAACATTCTGCTAAATGTTTCATTTTGTTTTTTACAGAAGTCATACGTGTTTGATGGTGATGTGTCTTCCTTTAAAAAGTAAGTGCTACAAATGCACTTCATATTTTTTAGAAAAAATGCATCTTCACTTATGTTTTGTTCTAAATGTCGAAAGCACCTTGATATATTTGAGTGTTGTTCAGGGTTTCAGTGCGAGGCGTTCAGATAGACTCACAGGTGTGTGGGACGGTCTCCTCTTCATGATGGATGTGCTGGAGGAGGGCTGACAGCGGCTCGGCGTATGGCAGAGGTTTGGTGTTGGCTCAGCTGTAAAGATAAGAGCTGTCACTTTGAAATGGTTGAGGATTTCTGGCTGATGTCTTGATAACACACCTGTCAGGTTCTTTATAAGGTCTGCAGGAGAGTCTGGCTTTGTGGGTGATCTTACCTGCTTGTGTGTAATAAACAATCATTTGTAAAATAACAGTAATTGTCTAGTCAGACTGTGATTAATGCAGGCGAAGTGTCATGTCTGCGCCACAAGAGGCAACCAAATGGAATTGGAAATATAATAAGTTCTTAGCCTACTATAGATAGCCTTTCCGGTCGACCCTTATTTCGGAAAAAATATTGTATGGTAGTCAATGGCGAGAGACAACAAATACTTCGATCTGGTTTGAATTGTGCCCTGAATTACACTTATATGATGTTTGTCAATTTAAGATACATTTTAAAGTCAAGAAAGTCGTAGTTTGATGTAAAACTGCTGATGAAAGTACATAATTACAAAGACTACAAACCCCAGAGGTGCACATTTTCTCTCAATGAAAGAAGCTAACTTTACTGAGGCTAATGTCATTGTTTCTATAGCCTTACGTTCTAATCGTAACGTTACGCCGTCATGCCTGAGCGTGTTGTACCAGACTGCACACACACACACGAGCAGCGGATCTCGCTCGCTGTTTCGCTTCCTGGGAGATGTAGTTCATTGAGTGATTTTCACATAAAACTAAATGTTTCTTTTTTATGACAAACTGCGACTTTCTTGACTTTCAGAATTATCTTTTAAATTGACAAACATCATATGTGTAATTCAGGGCACAGTTCAGATGGAATAAAAAGATAAGTTGTCTCTCGCCATTGACTACCACACGTATTTTTTTCCGAGATAAGGTCCTGTGAGCGGGAAGCGGAGGGGAGGGACTAAGGCTCTCTATTGGTCAATCAAACGGGTAGCCCCGCCCCAAACTCTCTCCATTGGTTGAGTAAGAATGTCACTCAAACAAACAGGTGAACATGAAATCAACATATTGTTGGACTGGGATAAAAGACCAATATTTGAATCTGCGTCCGCCGATGACTGTCTGATTGGCCAATTAAATATTCATTCAGCAATATTAAATTTTTGAATATATTTTATTCCTGAGACAAAAGCTGAGTCACATGATCCTTCAGAAATCATTCTAATATGCTCAGGAAACATTAATGATTATCATCAGTGCAGAAAACAGTTGCTTCATATTAAAAAGCCCTCTAATGGGAAAAAAAACTGAAAAGTTTACTTTTAAACTTAAAAGAGAGCCTTAATGGAGTAGTTTACTTTAAAAAAAACTTTTGCTGATAATTTACTCACCCCCATGTCATCCAAGATATCCATGTCATTCTTTCTTCAGTCGAAAAGGTTTTTGAGGAAAACATTCCAGGATTTTTCTCCATATAATGGACTTTAATGGGGACCAAACAGTTCAAGGTCCAAAAGACAGTTTCAGTGCAGCTTCAAAGGGCTTTAAACGATTTCAGATGATGAATAAGGGTCTTATCAAGCAAAACGATCGCTCATTTAAAACAAAATTAACAAAGTTTCAGTTTTAAAAGCTCAAATGCTCGCCTTCGTTCATTTTGATGAACGAGTTCGAACGGGAGAGTGACGAACGCTCATCACAGAACAGAGGCGGCCATTTGAGCTTATAAAACTTAAACTTTGTTGTTTTATTTTTAAACGAGCGATCGTTTCGCTTGATAAGACCCTTAATCATCGTCTGAAATCGTTTAAAGCCCTTTGAACTATTTGCAGTTTGCACTGAAACTCTCATTTGGACCTTGAACCGTTTGGACCCCATTGAAGTCCATTATATGGAGAAAAATCCTGGAATGTTTTCATCAAAAACCTTAATTTCTTTTCGACTTAAGAAAGAATGACATGGACATGTTGGATGACATGGGGGTGAGTAAATTATCAGCAAAAGTTTTTTTGAAAGTGACCTACTCCTTTAAAAGAAGAAAAAATTGTTGTGTAAGTAAATGCACGCATTTATTGCCACGTTCTTCATTTAGAGACATTCGCTCACAGATTTTTTTTTTTCACGTCCTGTCAGTGTCCAGTGATCTCCCTATCCGTCATGTCCCGTGTGCCGAGATTGGACGGTTCCCGGCTGGTTATTGGGTGTTTGACTGTAAGATACATCATTGGCTGACGTTTGACCTCCTGCTAACTTCCAGAGAGGAAGTCCAGCCCAGTGGAAATCCTTCTTTGAAACTCTAGTACTCCGCTTCTCTCTGTTGTGTCTTTGAGTGGCGAATCCCCCCCAAAAAACTTTGCCTGTCATCAAGTGTCTCTCTCTCTCTCTCTCTCTCTCTCTCTCTTTCACACATGTTTCTCTCTCTGCGTGGAGCTCCAGAGGACCCTGCAGCTGGCCGGGGTTGTGCCCATGTAGCGCTGCTCTCGGCTGGGGCTCGGCGGGGGGCCGGGGAGGGGCTCTGGATCTCACTGAAAGAGAAAAAGAAAGAGATCAAGGATAAAATGAAAAAGAAATCTGTGATTCCCCCTGGCACCTTCCCCTCCCCTCCCCCCACATGGCCATTCTTTTTTATCTTCTACTTCTCTTACTAGCAGCCGTTCTTCTTTTCTTCTTTTCGGTCTTCTTTAAGAAGATGCTCGCTGTTAGATTCAGTGTCAGGTGCACTCAGACCGTAGTGAAAATGATTTAACAAGAGTATTGATTTCGGATTCACTTGTATGTCTCTGTTACAGCCTCTACTGAGATGCTCAGTTCATTTACTTTTAAGTCATTTAGTATTCTGAGATTTTGAGATGAGATTTGTAAATAGCAAAACAAGTGTATATATATATATATATACAGTATATTGTGCATCCAAAATAAAAATGTGTTCACATAATATATGTGGGTGCACTGTGTATAATTATTTTGTATATATATATATATATAAACACACACATGCATGTATGATTATATATAAATCTATATACAGTATATACATGAAAATATTTCTTAAATATATACATGCATGTGTGTTTATATATATATATATATATATATATACAAAATAATTATACACAGTGCATAATTTACATTATTATATATATAAATACACACACATGCATGTATGATTATATATAAATCTATATACAGTATATACATGAAAATATTTCTTAAATATATATACATGCATGTGTGTGTATTTATATATATATATATATATAATAATTATACACAGTGCACCCACATATATTATGTAAACACAATTTTTTTTTTTTTGGATGCGATTTAATCGCGATTAATCTTTGCATAGTCCTAATATATTTATATATATATATATATATTATCAGTATTAGAGAGGATGCATGTATACGTAACAGTACATGATTGTGAAGAAGATTAGAGTAGAAATGTGTCTTTCAGCGCTAAATACAAGTGTCACTCTTCTTCTGAGTGTGAATCGCTCCCAGAAAACAGATTTTGCATTGCACTCAGCCATGGGTTTGATTCCCATGAAATGCATAAAATGATCAAATGCAATGTAAGTTACTTTGGATTAGAGCATATTGCATAATAATAAATTCCTAGTGTCACTAATGCACATTTTCATTCACTTCTAGATTTAAATACACGTCACTCTTAAACCTTGTTTAGTTTGTGTCTGACTAGAGATACACTACATTCATTCCATCAACTTCAAATTTGGCTTTGATTTTATAAAAAAAAAAATATTGCACAGTATATTTGATTTACTGTAAATGTAAACTTCCATAACATTAATCTGCCGAGTGTTTCCTTTAAAACAAGACCAAACTTAGGTCTATATTCCAAAGCATTCTTAAATTACAACCATTTAAGTTTGAATAGTGCATTCTCAAAAAGAGGGGTGACAGCGAAGGAAATCTTTTGTAACAATCTTAATGAACTCTTAATGATTCCAAACCTTTTAATCAGTGGTGTGACTGTGGAACAGCACATAGCTTTCTTAAAAATATAGTCTGCATTCCCAGCAAGATCCAAACCCGCGTCACAATCTCCACCGGCGAGGCTTTGGCAGTGGAATCTGGCAGCGGTTTAACATTGTTATCAGCCCTCACGCTATTTACCTAATGCGTTTCTGTGTAATTGGATTACATGATCCCGCTTGTCAGCCCAGGTGTGTTGTGCATCTATTAAATGACTGACATTTTTATGTAGCTAAGCTGAAAGCTCCGGGCCTTTTGCACGTTGAGTGGAATCAGGTGCTCGGCTCGGTGTGTGAGAGGCTGTAAAAGTGCACACACTCCTTTCTTTGCTGCCTCCATCCACTTTTCTTTTTTTTTACTTTCCGTCCTGCCTCTTTTTTTGTTTTTTGTTCTTTCCGTTCCATTTGCAAGGTGTGATATTGCTTTAATTCAGCAGAAACATGTGGAATATCTCTGGGGATTACTGGAAGAGGAAAAACTCAACTTTTCTCTCTCTCTCTCTCTCTCTCTCTGCCACTGCCAGACTCGGGCAGCTTGTGTTGTAGAGCAGCAGGGTCTGCTGGGAATGAATGTAGTTAGTGCGACCTTTGACCCCGAGAGCTGTTGACATGGAAGGCGGCCAAGAAGGGCTCTTACAGGACCCTTTTGTTAATCTCATTCATGGCTCGCCTTTGCAAAAAAACCTAGTTGTGTGTGTGTGTGTGGAGGGTGTTGGCAGCTCTACTTGCTGGAATGTGCTCTCTCTCTCTCTCTCTCTCTCTTTCTTTTTTTCCCAGGCTTGTTTGGAAGAAATGGTGGGCCCAGGACCAGCGCGACTGCTTTAGCCCGGACCCTGCCCTTTCAGCTCAATCGACACTGACAGATTCCTGGCCTGGGATTGCCAACTGGCACACAGGAAAGAGTGATGGAGAAAGAGCGAGCGAGTCGGTCCCGGAGCAGGCCATCGACCAGAGCGGCAAACTTGAACTCTGTCCTGCCGATTACCAGGTGAACCTCATGAAAACATGTCCAAGTCATATTTCACCCCCTGCATGACCAAAAGACATTACATTTTGCATAAAGAAATAATGAGTTTTAGGACCATTTAGCATTATTTTCTTCACAAATATGCTCTCTCTCTCTCTCTCTTTCTCTCTCTATAGATACATATGTGACCCTGGATCACAAAACCATTGGCAACAATACATTGCATGGGTCAAAATTATCGATTTTTCTTTTATGCCAAAAATCATTATGATATTAAAGGAGTAGTTCACTTTCAAAAAAAAAAAAAACTTTTGCTGATAATTTACTCACCCCCATGTCATCCAAGATGTCCACGTCTTTCTTTCTTCAGTCAAAAAGAAATGAAGGTTTTTGATGAAAACATTCCAGGATTTTCTCTATATAATGGACTTCAATGGGGACCAAATGGTTCAAGGTCCAAATGAGAGTTTCAGTGCAGCTTCAAAGGGCTTTAAACGATTCCAGACGATGAATAAGGGTCTTATCTAGTGAAACGATCGCTCATTTCAAAAATAAATAAGTTTTATAAGCACAAATGCTCGCCTTGCTCTGTTCTGTGATGCGCGTTCGTGACTCTCCTGTTCGAACTCGTTCATCAAAATGAACAAATCTTTTTTCGTGTCATTTTTGAAATAATTGATCGTTTCGCTTGATAAGACCCTTATTAATCGTCTTGTGTCGTTTAAAGCCCTTTTTAAGCTGCACTGAAACTCTCATTTGGACCTTGAACCGTTTGGTCCCCACTGAAGTCCATTATATGGAGAAAAATCCTGGAATGTTTTCATCAAAAACCTTAATTTCTTTTCGACTGAAGAAAGAAAGACGTGGACATCTTGGATGACATGGGGGTGAGTAAATTAACAGCAAAAGTTTTTTTTTTAAAGTGAACTACTCCTTTAATGCATGCATACATTACCATCTTTCTCTCTTTATTTTTCTGCATTACAGTAATAAATGTGAAACTGTTTGGCCGCTGGTTTGATCCTCATCCGGAACCTGTAATAAGTTGCTCATCCGTGCTGAAATTATTCTATTGTATACTTTGAAATTGATCAGATATTCAACCAATGCCTTCAGCTCTATAGATGTGCTCTTCATGTCATTCTCGTGCGCTATTAAGGGCTCATGATCGCAGCTCTCAGGTCCAATCATGCACAAGTAACGCAAATAGCAAATGCAAACAAACCATGGAGCGAGTTGCACGGCCCATTTGCTCTCACTGTGTCTTTATTGTTCACCTATAGAGTTATCCTTCTCTCACAGAATGGTTTCTCTCTGGTCCAGCTGAGTGAATTAACATGGTCCCAGGCTACAGATTATATAGCACGTTAACCACTGAAAGAGATGTGCGCCGTTCAAGAAAAAATCAATCAAGATTAGCTTAGCCACCTCTCAATGGACCACTGTGAACCTCCTCGGGGGGTTAATAGCAATCCGGCGCGGAGAGAGAGAGGGACGAGAGACAATCGGTGATTATGTGTTTGACTCAACACGCACACTTTAACTTTGACATACAATATTACAAGGGAATACATTTTCTCAAAAATATGATGCTTTCGTTTAATAACAAAAAAATGTCTAAACATATTTAGAAATAAATTGTTAATTTAAAAAATAAAGATTCATATCTAAAATATATTAATTAAATACATTTAATTGAATTATTTAAATGAATTCTTAAAAATAGAAATGAATGTCGACTGATACATGAGAGGCCTCTTCTAACTCTTGTATCTAAATCATCAATGATTCGTGACGATTGTCTATTATTTCTCTCTTTAGGGACTCGTGGTCTAAATCTTTCAGCCGGCGTCGTCTTTAAATGAACACACACTACAAAGGGAATGGCTAACGCTGGAAATAAGAAGAATACACTCACCTGCAAATCAAAGGAATGAATAAATACGTCTCGTCTCGCCCCTCCCCTCCGTCAGCCTGGCGAACGGAGTCTGTTGCATGCTGGGATAGGGGAAGTGCCTGCCGGGGCTCCACAATGGCGTGCGGGTGTATTCGGGACCCTCCTCTTGTGTTGGTCTTGGCGGGGAGGATTTCACAGTCTGCTCAGCACAGCTGGATCCTCACAGACCTCACTGACTCTGGATCAGCCTCTCAGACGCTCCTCATGTGTGTTTCTGTAGGCCAGACGTGAGTATTAGGACGGAGGCAGACACTGTTGCTCAATCTTTCTCTCCTATGGCAGATTCAGTTCTGGGTTATATTCAGGAACCCTCGGTAGATTGTGTTCAGATTCATCTCAAAATACTATTAGTATAAAGCACAGGTTTGAAGGATTGATTATTCACAACACACAGTTGAAATTAATTTTATGCTCTATTTTAAAGTACCAATTTCCTTAAACAGTCCACAGTTAATTATCATTATATTGTTTACTAAAAATAATTATTATATATATATATATATATATATTAGGGCTGTCATACGATTAATCGCATCCAAAATAAAAGTTTGTGTTTACATAATATATGGGGGTGCACTGTGTATAATTATTATATATATATATATATATATATAAATAAATACACACCCATGCATGTATAGATTTAAGAAAAAAATATTATTTATATATAAAATATTTCTATATAATATAAATCTATATACATGAAAATGTTTCTTAAATATATACTATATACTAGCATGTGTGTGTATTTTTATATATATAAAATACAGTGCATCCACATATATTATGTAAACACAAACTTTTATTTTGGATGTGATTAATCATTTGACAGCCCTATATACTGAGTAATATATTGGAGTTATATACAGTATATATATCATCCTACACATATAAATGGTTCAGTTGTTAATAAAAATAACAACAATAATGTATTCCTCATTATTATTAAAATTAAGTATAGATGAAAAATAATGAAGATTTTTGTATTATAAATGTAGTTCTTATTATGAATCTAATTATGATGTATAATTGGAATGAATAATCATTCAATTGTATATCGTATTATTATTATTATTATTAATACAATTTGTATCATTATTAATAATAATACATTATTATTGTTAAACATTTAAAAAAAATATTATTTCAATAAAATATATTCATACTACAATTGTTATTATTAGTAGTAGTATATAGTAATAATAATTAAAGTTTGTATTATTTTAATGAAATGTAACAATATTTAAATATAATCATAGTTTTTGTGGCTGTTTCATGAAAGGCATGATTTTTTTTTTTTTATTTTACTTAAAGTATGCATTGCTGTATTAAAGCTGGTGTGTGTCATCGTCTGAATATTAAAAAACATTCTCATTTCCCATTTTAGTATGCAATGCATAGTCATTAATATGGCATATTCCACACACGCATCCATTGACCTGTTAGTCTGACGAATACAGGAAACATATTTGGAAACAATCATTGTACTGTGCAACTGCTAGTGTTGTAAAAGTGACTCTTCAGCTTTAAATCAGCATCTGCTTGTGTTTAAACTCTTCTCGGTATCTGTGTGTCCTCCTGCGCAGCTGTAAGCTAAACGCTAGTGTGTGTGTGTGTCTGCTCTTGGTTAGCACTGGCTCTCTGTGATTTACCTGCTGTCTGTCTGTCTTAATGTCTTCCATCTGCTTGACAACAGCCAAGAGACACGCTCACGACTCAAAGCAAGACGCGAGTGTCCCGGGAGGCCAGGAAGTCACCGTCCAGATATCAGCAAACGCTGGAGTCAGGACTCATGAAGATGCAGGACATTGAGGGGCCTTGTTTAACTTAACTCAGTATCGGTTCGTATTATGAAATTGGTTAACATTATTCTTGGTTAGTTCTGATAACATAAAGGTCATTTCAAATTCACAGGTGCAGAAAGTTGCATTTTCATGAAGCTATTTTTGTCTGGTGATTCATGCGAAATAAGACTCTATATTCAGTGACTGGTTAATATGCGTCTCTGTAGTTAAGGTTAATTGATTACAACTGGTCATGAATGATGTTTATGAATCTATTCTCCCAAACTAACATATTGATTTCACTGAGATGAAGATGTTAAAGGCATTTAATTGATTTTGTTTTGCTGTTCATTTTGTGTAATTGTCTGTCGTTGCAGTCAAACACCTGCTGGGCTCACGCGAACAGATGACCTTTCACCTTTAGGGTCTGTACTGCTTATTTCACATACTGGTATAACAGTGATGCAATGCTGTACTAAAATGAATAGGCTGCGACCATCATAGAAATTGAGGTGGTCTGATCTTCTACATTTGAATTAGTGGATATTTCATATAATTTTGTCTTAACCCAGTCTTGAATATTTGGTTGCATCCTTGAAGATAGACACTATTAAATATGCTGTGATGTTCTCAGAACCAGGTTTGCCAATATCAAAACTGGGAAATAGTTCAAAAGCTCTTCCTGATATTATTTTTAAAGAGACATGATCGTTTGGGTATAGATACTGTGCAAAAGTCTTAGGCCGTTAGTATTTTTTTACAAAAGAAAAGGGTTTTAAGCCAGATGTCTTTTGCTGTTGTGTGTCAGAAGAAGGAAATATCAGATCCAAACAATCCTTTTGCCAGTATATAACACAATACAATATATAATATTATAATCCAGTGAGAGTTAGGACTATTTTTAGATGCATTGCTGTATTAAAGCTGATGAGTGTCATTGTCTGAATGTTAAATATTAAAAAACATTCTCATATCCCATTTTATATGCATAGTCGTTAATATGGTATAATCCATACATCCATTGATATGTTAGTCTGACGAATACAAGAAACAGATTTAGATTAAAATGCTAACTTTGATATTACATTGTGGGTTTAAATGAATTAGGCTTGGACTTGGTGCTGGAAACCCAAGGACAATAGAGACACAAGAATAAAAATATTCATTATTCTGAAGCTGATGATTTTTTCTGACTAGATATTTTTAATATATTTAGATATATTTCAAATAATGTTGGACACTTTTTACTGGTCAAGTTGCATAAGTCATTTGGCATTATCAGGACACACAAATATTCCCCCTTTGAATTATTATACATTATAGTCAATATTATATATAGTGGTTTAATGTAGTACTGAGACTAAAACTTTTGGGAGAATTTTTTATCACACAGTAACTTATTTTGAGGAACTATATCCATGATACATATTGTAGCATTTTTGTATTGCGATATATTGTGGCACGATATATTGTTACACCCCTAATATATATACACATACAGTATATGTATATATATAGGGCTGTCAAACGATTAATCGCATCCAAAATAAAAGTTTGTGTTTACATAATATATGTGAGTGCATAATTATCTTGTATATATATAAATACACACATGTATATGCATTTATATTTAAGAAAAAAATATTATTTATATATATAATATTTATATATGATATATAAATCTATAAACAGTATATACATGAAAATATTTCTTAAATATATACAAGCACGTGTATATATATATATATATATATATATATATATATATAAAACAATTATACACAGTGCACCCATTATGTAAACAAAAACTTTTATTTTGGATGCGATGCGATTAATCGCGATTAATCATTTGACAGTCCTCTATATATATATATATATATATATATATATATATATATATTGATTTTAACTGAAGAAATTGCATTACAGCCTGTCTGAAGCCTGTGAGATTGATCCATGCGTTTGTCCGGTCTCGTCTGGCCTTAACTCACCTCTCATCATGTCTGATGTGTCTCTGTCAGGGAGGACAAGCCTTTATGAAGATCTCCTACTGAGGCAAGAGCATCCAACTCCACGGGCCCTTCACACTAAATAAACTTATATGTTTACACAAGACGGCGCGCCACAGAGGAGCCAGTGGGGCGTGTTACGCGCTCGGTCACTGGTCCCCGGGGGTTTACTGGGCATGTGGATGTAAAGGTGTCATGATCTGCAGACAGAAGCCGAGAGAGAGAGAGCTTGTAAGAGGATCCTGGTTGTAACTTTCTGAAACATCGTCCAAATCAAACGCAACTCTCTCCTTTCCTCTTTACGAGCTCCTGTGATCGCGCGCTCCGGCGTCCCGCTGGAATCACAGCTAAACCTTTGAACCCGGAGCGTTGCGTCCGAGAGCCCCGTGTCACCGCAACCCTCGGCTCCTCGCATCCAGCACTTCCCCTGCTTTACTTAACCTCTGACCCCTCGGACCCGTACAGTTCTGCGGTTCTGAGGCCAGACGCGAGGAACAGGAAGTATAAGGTTACAAATTAAATATGCGCATGTCATAAGCCATAAATCCGCGGGCTCTGCTGGCGGCGGCGCTACTGAAACGGCATGTGGCACACAGTGTCGACTAATAAAGTTTTAAAGCATTCACTTCCATCGGTATCTCTCGCGGGCGATGGGGGGGGGGATGGAAGCGGGGGAACCTGAAGCGCGCGTCGGCAGGAGGAGAGATGGAGAGGCGCGCGGGGAACAGACAGCCAGTTGTGAATCTTTGTAATATAACTATTAGTCTCTTTCAGGCGGGATGCCTTCGTTCATCCAAAAAGCACCGGGAGGCGTTATGACAAATGATATTTCCCTTTGATTCCTTCCCAAGCTTGTTATTAAACTGCGGTAAGTTATTGTTTCGCTGACTAAAATCTACAAGCCTCTCCTGAGATCCATTTTGAAGTGTTTGAACAAATAATTACCAGATGTTTCTCTATGAACAAGCGATCTTGATGAAAACCCTCAATCAGTGTCCCTCACGTTTCTGGATTTGACATGTTAATGTTCCCTCTCTCTTCTGTAGTTCCCCCGCGGGCGAGGAGGAGGTTATACCGTAAACATCAGCTGATGAGCGGCCTTCTCTCAGCTGATCCATCGCTCACCGCAGACAGGCCGTAAATAAGACACCTGGAGAAGATGAAGACGGTCTAGTACACACACACACACACACACACACAGAGAGAGAGAGAGAGAGGAAGAGGAAGCATTCGTGTATATGTATAGCCTTGAGAATCATTGGTAACACTTTACAATAAGGTTCAGTAGTTCTGAGAATGAACAATACTAGTTCAGCATTTATTAATCTTAGTTATTATTAAAGGAGTAGTTCACTTTTAAAAATAAAACTTTTGCTGATAATTTACTCAGCCCCATGTCATTCAAGATGCCCATATCTTTCTTTCTTCAGTTGAAAGGAATTTAAGGTTTTTGATGAAAACATTCCAGGATTTTCTCCATATAATGGACTTCAATGGGGACCAAATGGTTCAAGGTCCAAATGAGAGTTTCAATGCAGCTTCAAAGGGCTTTAAACGACTCCAGACGATGAATAAGACCGTTTGAGTCATGACTCGAAAAAAGATTTGTTTGATTTGATGAACAAGTTCGAACAGGAGAGTCACGAACGCGCATCACGGAACAGAGCAAGGCGAGCATTTGTGCTTATAAAACTTAAATTTTTTTATTTATTTTTTAAATGGCCGATCGTTTCGCTAAATAAGACCCTTATTCATCGTCTGGTGTCGTTTAAAGCCCTTTGAAGCTGCACTAAAACTCTCTTTTGGACCTTGAACCGTTTGGTCCCCATTGAAGTCCATTATATGGAGAAAATCCTGGAATGTTTTCATCAAAAACGTCAATTTCTTTTCGACTAAAAGTGAACTACTCCTTTAATTTCACCATTTACTAATACATTATTTATATCAAAGGTTGTATTTGTTAACATAGTTATGCACCGTGAACTGAACAATCAATGAACAGCTGTTATTTGATTAAGTAACATTAACAAAGATTAATAAATACTGTATTCCTCATTGTTAGTTCATGTTATTTCATACATTAAATAATGTTAACAAATGAGACCTTATTCTATTCGTTATAGCATCTCTCTAATCTTAAAGCCAAATCAGTTTTTCTGACGACTTTGTGATAGTTTGTGAATGATGCCGAATTCATGATGGAGAACACCAAAATATTGCTGCTTAGTGTAATATTTACATTAAATTAGAACGAAATCAATACTTTTATTCAGCAAGGATGCATTAAATAGATCAAAAGTGACGTATATTGTCACAATTGGGTAATGTTTGCAATAAAAATGCGTCACTGTTTCCACAAAAATATGAATTTTTCATCATTGATGATGATAATAATAAGCAATGTTTTTTTTTTGAGCAGCAATTCAGCATCCTTGGTAATCATAGACAATAGTATAATTGTGAATTAAATAATTGTTGCAAATAATGTATATTGTCAAAAAACACCACCATTTGGTGTAGGTAAGATTTTTTTTTTTTAATGTTTAATGTTCTTTCATGTTCACCAAGGCTGAAGTTAAGTTTTAAAGAAAGTTTTAAAAAAATATCAGATTTCTTTTTGAATATATTGTAAAATGTAATTTATTCCTGTGATCAAAGCTGTATTTTCAGTATCATTAGTCTTCAGTATCGCATGATCCTTCCGAAATCACTCTAATATGATGATCTGATGCTCAAGAAACATTTCTGATTATTATCAATGGTGAAAACAATATTGTTGAAACTATGAAACATTTTCTTTCGGATTCATTGATGAATACAAACTTCGAAAGAACATTTATTTGAATTAGAGTGTTTTGTAAATGTCACTTTTGATCATTTTAATGTGTCCTTGCAGATTAATATGATATTAATTTTAATTGGATGATGCAGTAACAGCATTCAGCAGCTGGGAAACGTCCTGCTAACCAGCCGCACATGATCCGCTGCAGTTCTTCTGATAAAGTTCAGATGTCATCAGTTACAGTAAGTGTGTGTGATCGTTGAACACTTGTTTTATATGCAGCGGACGGTTTGATCATGATCTGATCTGAGTGTATTTTAGGAGCCGTGTGTACAGCAGGCCAGAAGAGTACAGTATGTGAGTCACACTTAAAAATATCTGACTGTCAGATCAAGTGTCGTCTGTAAATCAGTGCCATGTTACATTTGCTTCGCCATTCATCTGATATATGGATCTGACATTGTCTAATGTAATGACGCTCAGACGTTTTAATGTGGGACTTAAGTGTCCACTTTTTAAGGAACGCTGTGTGTGCGTCTATTTGTGTGTCTGTGTGTGTCCGTGTGTGCGTGTTTGTGCGTCTGTCTGTGTGTGTGTGTGTGTGTGTCTGTGTGTGTATGTGTCTGTGTTTGTCCATGTGTGTGTCCGTGTGTGTTCACGTGTGTGCGTATGCATCCGTTTGTGTGTGTTCGTGTGTGTGAGACCATGTGTGTGCGTGCCGAAGTGTGTTTGTGTCAATGTTTGTGTGTGTCCGTGTGTGTGTGTATGCTTGTGTGTGTCCATGTGGGTGTCTGTGTGTGTCCGTGTATGTGCGTCTGTGTGTGTGTGTCTATGTGTGTCCGTGTGTGTGCATGCTTATGTGTGTGTCCGTGTGCATTCGCGTGTTTGTGTGTGTGTGTGTGTGTATGTGTCTGTTTGTCCATGTGTGTGTCCGTGTGTGTTCACATGTGTGCGTATGCATCTGTTTGTGTGTGTGTTCGTGTGTGTGACCATGTGTGTGCGTGCCGAAGTGTGTTTGTGTCAATGTTTGTGTGTGTCCGTGTGTGTGTGTGTGTGCGTGCGTGTGTGTCCATGTGGGTGTGTGTGTGTGTCTGTCCGTGTGTTTGCATGCTTATACGTTTGTGTGTGTGTGTGTCTCCGTGTGTTTGCATGCTTAAGCATTTGTGTGCGTTTGTGTGTGCGTATGTGTCTGTGTGTGTGTGTGTATCCTTGTGTGTGTGTCTGTATGTGTGCATGCTAATGTGTTTGTGTGTGTGTGTGTGTGTGTGTCCTTGTGTGTGTGTGCGTGCGTATGTGGATGTGTGTGTGTGTTTGCATGCTTACGCGTGTCCTTGTGTTTGCATGCTTATGCGTTTGTTTGTTTGTTTGTGTGTGTGTGTGTTTGCATGCTTATGCGTTTGCGTGCATTTGTGTGTGTGTGTGTGTGTGTGTGTTTGCACGCTTATGCGTTTGTGTGTGTGTGTGTGTGTGTGTGCCCCCATGTGTTTGCATGCTTATGCATTTGTGTGTGTGTGTGTGTTTGCACGCTTATGCATTTGTGTGTGTGTGTGTGTGTTTGTGCCCATGTGTTTGCATGCTTATGCATTTGTGTGTGTGTGTGTGTTTGCACGCTTATGCATTTGTGTGTGTGTGTGTGTTTGTGCCCATGTGTTTGCATGCTTATGCATTTGTGTGTGTGTGTGTGTGTTTGCACGCTTATGCATTTGTGTGTGTGTGTGTGTGTTTGTGCCCATGTGTTTGCATGCTTATGCATTTGTGTGTGTGTGTGTGTTTGCAAGCTTATGCATTTGTGTGTGTGTGTGTGTTTGTGCCCATGTGTTTGCATGCTTATGCGTGTGTGTGTGTGTGTGTGTGTTTGCATGCTTATGCGTTTGCGTGCATTTGTGTGTGTGTGTGTGTGTGTTTGCACGCTTATGCGTTTTTGTGTGTTGTGTGTGTGTTTGGATGCTTGTGTATGTGTTGTGTGTGTGTTTGCATGCTTGTGTGTGTGTGTTGAGTCCAGGGCTGTTGAGTGATGTGTTCAGGCTGTGAACAGCAGCACCTGTGTATCCGTGTGGGATAAATGAGCAGAGAAATGGAGATCTGTGCTGTGATACTCGCTGGATCCGATCTCTCCGCTGGGACCCGCAGGACTGACGCAGCGACCCCTCGTACGCCACCGGCTCTCTGCACACTTTCTAATAGCCTGGTGTGTATTTCACTTCAAAAAGTTATTCAGGCAGCTGAATGTGTGTGTGAACATAAATCGGCAGATAATTTTCAACTAAATGTTGGCAATGAGAGAGGCAGTGCGTCAGAGTGATTGCAAAAATGTCCTTTAATGCGGTAAAATTTGTATTACTCGTACGTTATTCCTTCTTTATTTTATAAAACAACAAGCACTATGTAAATATAATGGACAAGTCTTCCACCTTATAAAATGCAACTTTAGTGTAACCAGTGTATATTTATTTATATTATTTTATGTTATTTTAAGTTATTTTATTTTTGCCAGAAAAGAGACTACATAATACCGAATTAGGGATTCCAGAAACTGTTATCACAGTACATTGCAATATTTATTATTGTTATTTATTCAATTAATTTGTGGTACAGACGTGCATTTTATTTCTTTGTATGTGTAGAATTTAGTGTCGCATATATTCATTATAAATCGCTTTAAACTGCAACTCTTCTCACCAAATGTATATTTATCTTTCTTTGTAAATAAGCATTAGCACGTCCCGACTCTCCGCGTGTTTGATCCTTGTGAAGCTCAGAGCGCAGGATAACCTGTATCTGCATTTCAAACATCACGCCAGCCTCATTATCCCACGACTCGCCTGGAATCTGTTTGCGCTGTAGCGGAGTCTTACAGCCGGGCGAGAGATTGGAGAAAGCAATCACTTTCGTTCGGCTAATTTGCCAAAGTCCATCCATAACTAGATGAAGGAAGGTCTCGTTTAATCCGCTGTCAGAAAGTGTGACCCCCCCCTTAAAAACACAGCCGGGATAAAAGTGCAAACAGGATTAGAGCGTAATCCCTACAGATTGTTTGTGTCTTTCTCAGTTCGTCTTTGCCAGCTTGTTGTGGTCTTGTCACACCCTTTAGAGTAAAAACAGATGGAGAGAGTGAAGGAGGAATAGAGAGAGAACGAGGGAAGGAGAGCAAGAAAAAACACAGTGTGTGTGTGTGTGTGTGTGTGTGTGTGTGTGTGTGTGTGCATGCCGCTCTGGCCTCTGCCAGTTAATGAGAGCCGCAATGAAGCGGATACATTCATGGACAACTGAAGGCTGCAATTAAGGACAGAGGAACTGCAGTCAGCCACTTTGGATCTTTTAAATGTAAATATGTCTGTCCCGCTCAAAGAGCTTTGCAAGTCGCTTTAAATTAAAGCTCGCTCTTCTTAATGAGTGAGCTGTGATACCCATAGATAGACAGTAAAAGAAAAGGACACAGCGACCCCATTGATTTCAACGGAGAAAATTGAAGCCTGTTAAAAGCTGATCGCAGACTCAACCTGAGCACGTCACGTGAGCAACCTGTGTGTCTTCTAGTAGCTGTGCCGAGTGAAATCTGAATCTCACAGAGACGGAGAGCAGGAGTAACTTTATGACTCTCTATTAGGGTGACCACCTGCTAATAAGCCCAAGGGGGGACAAGGGGTATGTTTCTGAGGGACAATGTGGGACACTGCTTGGCGCGGCGGTGCCCCCATCCCACGGGAAGACTCTGATAGTGGTTTACCCATATCTAGAATTGTTACTATTGCCTTACTGTTTGTACATGAATAATTGTTAAAAAAAAAAAAAAAAAGCACATACATTAATAATGCCCTATTCCCTAAACATCTGTAATTGCTGATATATTCTCATGAATAGGCCAACCAATGTGTTTTTTTTTTTCTAAATAAAATGAATATTTTGAACATTCAATGAATTGACAGATGCACTTCAACTTACGATTTACTTTAGCTATTTAATTTGATTTATTTTTCATTACAATTAATTCACTTTAAATAAATAAAAATATGAAATTATAGGATTAACAGGAATTATAGTTCCTCAACACCACAGGAACAGTTTTAAAAAAAGTCGAAAAAAATTCTAAACTCACAACTCCAGAGGTTCACGGAACGACAAGGTGTGCTGTCATGACAACAATGAAAAAGTTGACATCAACCTAGTCAGCAGGTCACGTGGGAGTGGCAACCAGTCTTGGGGCATAGACATATGTCTATGGTCTTGGGGAAGTTCTCACTTTCTGAACTAGTTCAAAGTTTAGTTCACACATTTTAAAATGAACTAGTTCAGTTCAAAGTTTGCACAGAAATGTAAGATTGTTCCCATCTTCACCGACCTCGTTATAAAATCCGTTTAAATTATCATATTTGTCGACGGCGGCCGCGGTGCGACACTGGTGGCTTGTGTTGCCAGATTGGGTGTTTTTTTTCGCTACATATTAAGCCCTGTTTACGTTGAGGTTTAGCCGGGCTTTCGCCTGGAAGGCTCTATAGAAATCTGGCACCCCATTGAACGAAGTTAAACTGAGAGAACGTGCGTTCACAGACACCAGAATGAACGCGTTCACACGTTAATCAGGACAGGCAGTAAAACAATACGTTCAGTTCACCCACAATATGAACGAGTTCATGAACGTGAACGAGTTCAGGCACAACGTTTGGCTGCCTGGGTCTCGAGGACTGACCGACTTTTTTTTTTTTTTTTTTTTTTTTTTGAGCAAGCATTGATTATGCGTGACACGGTCTCAATTTGCGGGACGCATGAATTGGGCTTCAAACGCTGTGCGCGCACGCGCTACGCGGGACGGGTGGTCACCCTACTCTCTATGGGCTTCTCCCTTGTTTTATGTCATAGATCAAAACGTGAAAATATTGAGGCTTTGTTAACCACAGACCTTATTTCAGGCGATTTAGCAAAAACTCATTCAAAAAACCCATAGACTTTAGGGCGAGGGAAACGGAAGTGCTAATAAAATGCTAACTCACTTCCGCGTTTGGGCCTACAAGTGACATCACATCTTCGGCACTCTATTTCTCTACTGTGCGACAGAGAGTCGATTCGTTATGGCGCAATCGTTAGCCTATTTTTTACAAAAACTGCTTCTACGGGGCCATAACGTATAGATACAAGGTAATGTAGCCTTTTATACATTATCGTGTTTCTTTAGGAATAAATAATGGACAAATTGAGTATTTGGACGCCTCAGATGTAAAGTTATCCGCTGTCCAGATTGATCTCATGAAGTAGCGCGTGTATGACGCGCCAATTCGTATTTCCATTTTTGCCGTGCTGTCAACACGCATAATCGCTTTTCAGCGTGTTTATGAACGCCGTAGACTTAACATTACATTACTGTATATATAAATATATGACCTACCTCAACCCCGTCCCTAAACCTACCCGTCACTGGGGTTAATGCCATTTATGAGTGTTCCCCTTCCATTTCGCGCGGACATTTGACGGCGTGTCGGACGTTAATGGCATAGACATACATGCATACACGTGGATACACACGGATAGCTCAAAATGCGTAGAGATAACACGCCACTTGACTCGAAAGTAAATAGACAAGGACAGAGTACGGAGATCGAAGGTACAAAAGCTGTCGCGGTCTGTTTTTAGGGGTGCTTTATAGTTTCCTGGTCTGTGACGTCTCGGACTGATTATACAGATGTTTCGCGACGCAATCACGCAGAGCGTTCCCACCGCGTCTCAAACGCAGCTCGAAGTTCCCTTGAAAGGGAACAGCGTTCTTGCCCGCCAGACAGTACTTGTGACGTTATGTGCAAAGTATGAATACAGTATGTGATTTTAGACGCAGCCAGTTGTGAAAGATGGATGGATGGTAAAACAGATTGAGAAATGTTGTTCTCCATCCATAATGCTTGTGCGATCTCCAGATTGCGAGATCTGTATATAGTCTGAATAGAGCGTGTCACTTTCAGGTGGGGATTGAGATATAAAGGTATGCTTAAAAGTCTTTCTTTGAGGCACTATAAGGAGACTGCAACAGATAAGATCCTTTTTAACCTACTTTTGAAGAGGAACTGGAGTCCTTGAGTTTCGTTTGAAGTTTGTTTGCCGTAACAGCTGGAAAGAAGGTTGAAGAACCGCTCAGAACTGCAAACGAGGAGTTGATTAGTCCATGTGTGCGTGTCACCGTTAGACAAACACGTCTTCCACAACACAGTGTTTCTTTGTTTATCGAGCGAAAGAAAAACATAGCGTTGTGTTGTGTATCAGGTCGTTGTTCTCAGCTTGCGTTGCAAGTGTAAGAGGCAGCATTAATGAATAAACATGGAGGGTTAATGAAAGGAACTCAAGGTTGGATATCTCCTCTGCTGAGCAACCGATTTCCCACATGAAGTTTCCGTTAATGAGTATCAACGGGCTTCTTAGTGTTTCCTGTTGGTTTGTTTTCTGCTCCGCTTCACACCAATATTTGCGAGATTACAACAAACAGAAGGTGATAATGGCAGAGGAATATGTAAGCATCCCACAAATGAGACTGTCTGGCAAAATACCCTAAATCACTAAATATATTTTAAGATAATTTAGTCTATTTTTACCATCCATGAAACTTAAAGGCACTATATGTAAGATTTTTTTTTTTAGATTAAAATATCCAAAAACCACTAGAGCAATGTTATATGTGTACTTACATTATCCCAAATGTTTCCAAAAATATATATAAATATATTTTAAGGTAATTTAGTCTATTTTTACCATCCATGAAACTTAAAGGCACTATATGTAAGATTTTTTTAGATTAAAATATCCAAAAACCACAAGAGCAATGTTATATGTATACTTACATTATTCCAAATGTTTCCAAAAATATATATAAATATATTTTAAGATGATTTAGTCTATTTTTACCATCCATGAAACTTAAAGGCACTATATGTAAGATTTTTTTTAGATTAAAATATCCAAAAACCACAAGAGCAATGTTATATGTATACTTACATTATCCCAAATGTTTCCAAAAATATATATATATAAATATATTTTAAGATAATTTAGTCTATTTTTACCATCCATGAAACTTAAAGGCACAATATGTAAGATTTTTTTAGATTAAAATATCCAAAAACCACTAGAGCAATGTTATATGTATACTTACATTATTCCAAATGTTTCCAACAATTTTTAAATCCAGGGAAATTAGCAATTTTAACAGTGTCAATGACATCATTTCTGTGTTACCCTCGAATTCCGGTTCCCTAGAAACCATGGAAACACTAAAGATTCTTTCACATATTATGCTGTTTGGATACCTTTATTTACAGAAAACAAATCATTGTTTTATAGCTCAACATGGTTAGACTTATTGCGTGCATCTCTTGTTTTCTTGATTTACATCTCACATGTTTATAAAAAAAAGAAAGAAAAGTAAATCAAACAACACTATTCTGTTAAGTGGCTTACATGGCTTAATCAGAAAGAGCTTTATTTACAGTATATAGTAACAGTAATAAAATAAAATCATTTTCTCCACATAACCATGCAATGTTTTAAAATGAATTGCATGCCATTTAACAACACAAGTCAACCAACTTTTATTAATATGATATTCTAATATCGATCTAGCTTACTGCACACACTCAAAACAAATCAAACAGCGCTGCGTTACCCCACATTTTTAATTATTCAAAAAAAGTGTCATGTACGAGTAGTAATACAGCACTTGAGGCTGTTTTATTAGAATTAAATAAAATTCAAATTAAATATTATTATTAATGATATTAAGAATATTATTAAAGTTAAATTCTGTTCTTTGTATTTTATAAACAAAAAAAAAATAAAAATAAATGAAATAATGTTTGTTTAAGTGATCAAACGCAACTGTAACAAAGTTCAAGTTCAGGAAAGAAGGAGCCGAACTTTAAATGTAACTTTAATCGTAACTTTAATCGCAAAATAAACATAAACAACAAAACGGCGGCATATAAGCATAATAAAAACATGCTTGGCCCTGCCCTGCTTAATAAAATTTTACATATTAGCTCATTCATGACACGAGTCCCGTCGGATTGCTTTCCATAGGCAGTAACGCTGAAGACAACAACTCCCATAATTCCACACTCATTCACAGCATCATCAAGCTAAGCCTTTGAATAAGAGGTGAAAACTTAGAAACTGAGAAATTAACATGCCCAAACATTAAAGCCATGAATCTGGCGCTAATCGTGTGTTTGAGCGCTTGTGGTTCAAACCCATAATCCTGGTTCTTCCACTGTTCTCTGACTGATGTAAGCACAGCATGGCTCTTTGAAATACTGCCCTTGAAAATCCCATAGGAGTGAAGCTCCGGCCGTGTGTGTGTGTGTGTGTGTGTTTGAAGGAGGAACAAGAGACTTCAGGAGGCGTTTTATTTACATCTGTCTTTGTCATCTCGGTTCAGGACCACAGCGACATCCACTAACCAAAAAGTAGGTCAAAAGAAGTGGGATTTTGGACCATTCTTCACAAAAATGATACCATGGTATACAGTAGTACTTTGGTACTAAAATCTGTGTATCATTTTGCAGATAATCCTGCAAAGATTACTTTAATACTACTATGGTGTTATTTGAAGTACATTGGATAAAATGTATATACTGTACCATATATGTGTATTATGTATTATATATATATATATATATATATATATATATATATATATGTACATACATATATATATATATATGTACATACATATATATATATATATATATATATGTATATACATATATATATATATATATGTATATACGTGCTGGGCATAATCACATCCAAAATAAAAGTTTGTGTTTACATAATAATACATGTGTGTGTTTGTACTGGGTATATTTTGTATGTACACTGTAAAAAAAATATTGATGGTTTAACTTAAAAAAGTAAGTAACTTGGTTGCCTTAAAATTTTAAGTTGATTGAACTGGAAAAAGTGAGTTAATACAATGAAGGAGATTAATTTAATCATCAGAAACTCAAAATAATAAGTTATCTCAACTAAATAAATTATTATAAAGTTGATTTGACAAAAGAAAATATGTTGTGATAACAAATCTTGAAATATTTTTTTACAGTAAATACACACACATGCATGTATATATTTAAGAAATATGTGCATGTATATATTGTATGTATATTTATATATAATTTATATTATATATAAATATTCCTATTTTTTATATAAATAACACATTTTTCTTAAACATAAAACACAAACTTTTATTTTGGATGCGATTAATTGTTGCCCAGCTATGCAAAATTGCTCTGATCTAAGAACAGATCAGAGTTATGGAGGAAAACAATAAATCGTAGAATATATATTTATATACATACACACATTGTTAAGGTTGGTTTAACTATGTAAAGTTGCTATATTTTTTATATATATATATATATATATATATATTTTTTTTTTTTTTTTTTTTTTTTCCTCTAGAACTCTGATCTGTTCTTTGGTTCTGAAAGCATTCCAGTCTACAGGTGGCTGGAGCAGCGTGTTCAGAGCGGGTCACAGAATCCAAAACCCCCAAATAAAGTGGGAAGATTAACCTTGCTTCAGCCGGGGTCGGCCTAATGCTAACAGACAGAGAGCAGTTGTCGGCTCTTGTCGGGTCAGTCAGTGGTCTTGAGCGGTGACCCAGTGTGTGTGTGTGTGTGTGTGTTGGGCAAACACCATGGCTAGCCTGACCCCTAAAGGCCGGGGTGACTCGTGGGCGTGTCTGTGCCAGGATGGGGTGTGTGTGCGGGCCGGTTTAGTGCGGATGGTTTGGAGGAATGCTGAGGGTCTCGCAGCCAGTGGAGCGAGGAGGGGTATCAGAGTGCAGCGAGGGAGGGGACCCGTTCCCCTGTGGGGGTTACAGGGTTTCTTGCCACATCACATGGTCTATTTACCACCCCAGTGAGGGACAGGAGCATTTACCCCGCTGGCCCTCTAGAGCCTCATCCAAGGGTCTTGCACCGAAACCACACAGGCGCTTATACTTATGTTGTTGAAGCCGTTTTTGTACAATATTTGAATCTTTAGGGAACATTCCCTAAAGAAAAATGTTAATAGATGAACATCAGTTTGTTTGGCCCACAAAATGTTATTATATATTACATTCACATCACCATACTTCTGTGCAGTACTTTAACTAGAATTTTGTCTAGTTGTCTTTAACTAAATGTCTTTGACTGACATTTTGAGTGTTAAATTCTTCTGCATGATTCTAGAGTGTTCTGGGTGGTCGCTAGGGCGTTGCTATGCAGTTGCTAAGGTGTTCTGGGTAGTTGCAAGGATGTTGCTAAGACGTTTTGGGATGTTTGCTTGGGCAGTGATGCAGTCAGTTTCAGTTTGGTTGCTAGGATGTTCCTATAAGGTATTTGGATTGGTTGCTAGTGGTTTTTAAGCAGTTTTTAGGGTGCTCTGGGTGGTTTCTAGGTTGTTGCTAAGGTGTTCTGGGTGGTTGCTGGGAGCATTAATATGACATTGTTAAGGTGGTCTGGGTGGTTGGGGGTTGCTATGCAAATCCTATAAGGTGATCTGGGTTGTTTGCTAGGGCACTGCAATATAGTCAGTTTCAAAGGTGTTCCGCTGGTTGCTAGGATGTTGCTATGCAGTTGCTAAGGTGTTCTGGGTAGTTGCTAGGATGTTGCTAAGACGTTCTGGGATGTTTGCTAGGGCATTGATCCAGTCAGTTGTAGTTTGGTTGCTAGGATGTTCCTATAAGGTATTCAGGTTGGTTGCTAGTGGTTTCTAAGCAGTTTTTAGGTGGTTTCTAGGTTGTTGCTAAGGTGTTCTGGCTGGTTGTTGGGAGCATTAATATGAAATTGTTAAGGTGTTCTGGATGGTTGGGCGTTGCTATGCAAATCCTATAAGGTGATCTGGGTTGTTTGCTAGGGCAATGCAAAATAGTCAGTTTCAAAGGTGTTCCACTGGTTGCTAGGATGTTGCTATGCAGTTGCTAAGGTGTTCTGGGTAGTTGCTGGGATGTTTGCTAGGGCAGCCATTGATGCAGTCAAGTGTAGTTTGGTTGCTAGGATGTTGCGATAAGGTATTCGGATTGGTTACTAGTGGTTTCTAAATAGTTTTTCGGTGGTTTCTTGGTTGTTGCTAAGGTGTTCTGGCTGGTTGTTGGGAGCATTAATATGAAATTGTTAAGGTGTTCTGGGTGATTGGGCGTTGCTATGCAAATCCTATAAGGTGTTTTGGGTTGTTTGCTAGGGCACTGCAATAAAGTCAGTTTCAAAGGTGTTCCGCTGGTTGCTAGGATGTTGCTATGCAGTTGCTAAGGTGTTCTGGGTAGTTGCTAGGATGTTGCTAAGCCGTTCTGGGATGTTTGCTAGGGCATTGATTGAGTCAGTTGTAGTTTGGTTGCTAGGATGTTCCTATAAGGTATTCAGGTTGGTTGCTAGTGGTTTCTAAGCAGTTTTTAGGTGGTTTCTAGGTTGTTGCTAAGGTGTTCTGGCTGGTTGTTGGGAGCATTAATATGAAATTGTTAAGGTGTTCTGGATGGTTGGGCGTTGCTATGCAAATCCTATAAGGTGATCTGGGTTGTTTGCTAGGGCAATGCAAAATAGTCAGTTTCAAAGGTGTTCCACTGGTTGCTAGGATGTTGCTATGCAGTTGCTAAGGTGTTCTGGGTAGTTGCTGGGATGTTTGCTAGGGCAGCCATTGATGCAGTCAAGTGTAGTTTGGTTGCTAGGATGTTGCGATAAGGTATTCGGATTGGTTACTAGTGGTTTCTAAGTAGTTTTTCGGTGGTTTCTTGGTTGTTGCTAAGGTGTTCTGGCTGGTTGTTGGGAGCATTAATATGAAATTGTTAAGGTGTTCTGGGTGATTGGGCGTTGCTATGCAAATCCTATAAGGTGTTTTGGGTTGTTTGCTAGGGCACTGCAATAAAGTCAGTTTCAAAGGTGTTCCGCTGGTTGCTAGGATGTTGCTATGCAGTTGCTAAGGTGTTCTGGGTAGTTGCTAGGATGTTGCTAAGCCGTTCTGGGATGTTTGCTAGGGCATTGATTGAGTCAGTTGTAGTTTGGTTGCTAGGATGTTGCTATAAGGTATTCGGATTGGTTACTAGTGGTTTCTAAGTAGTTTTTAGGTGGTTTCTAGGTTGTTGCTAAGGTGTTCTGGCTGGTTGTTGGGAGCATTAATATGAAATTGTTAAGGTGTTCTGGGTGGTTGGGCGTTGCTATGCAAATCCTATAAGGTGTTTTGGGTTGTTTGCTAGGGCACTGTTTCAAAGGTGTTCCGCTGGTTGCTAGGATGTTGCTATGCAGTTGCTAAGGTGTTCATGGGGTTCTATTCAGTTGTGTTTTGATCAAAATCACTGTGAGCACTATGTGAGTCTCACCTTAGCAAACCCCTTTGACTATGATTGTCTTCAGTCCATGTTTTGAAAACATTAGTTCAATTTAAAAAAAAAAAAAAATCTCGTCAGGACAGAACATTCTTCTTGTCCATATTTCCGCTCTGCTTTTATAGACGTCTTGTCATGCACTTACGAGCGTTCATGCACAATAACACTCACGGACGTCTCTCATCAGCCCAACTGTACCGATGCTTTCTTTCTTTCAGCTTTGTTTGTTTTTGTGTTTTTTGGTTTTTATCATTCCTCCTCTTCCTCGTCATTACGCCGAGAAAGCAGGGCTTGCTTTTTTTCCCCCCGCTGCACGCTCTGAAGTCTTCCTCCTCGAGTCCCATCAGACCTGCTTCAGATTAAAGAGCGGGCTGGAAAGTGCTTCCTCTTTGGCAAAGAGCAAAAGCCCATCAATACAATAGAGCAGCTCTCAAGGTCTTTCTTTGCCTCTCTCTTACAAATATAATACCACATACCTGTCGATATTATTGAGATGCAGTGCGTAAACGCAGCCCCTCTCTCCCATTTCTTTTAACCTGTTAATGTGTATTGATTTAGGCCCACCATGCAGGACCGAATGCGTGTCTCGCTGTAGGGCTCTTCTGTTCGACTGCTGGATCTGACTCTTCAAGCTTTCAAGAGCCAGTTTCTTCTTTTATCAAAGCTCAGAGCGTAACTACTGTGGGGGCTTTTTCCAGGGTGGTGTTTATTTATTTATTTTTTACTAACCAATGTGTTACAATAGGAGAATGTGTCTGGATATGAATACTGATTTCCACAGAGTCAAAAGGAAAGGTTTTTTGGAGTGCAAGCAGATGCTTTGAGCCGTCCATCCATTGACTCCGCATCGATTTGTTAATGTACCGTATTCATGTTTCTGCTGTTTATTTTGTCCGATATTTCTTACGCATCTTTGTAAGTAACACATTGTTGTGACAATCCAGTGAAATTGGAAAGGCCTTGTGAAAAGGGTTGCAAAAAATGTAAAAATTTGTGTTGTAGAAGTAGAAAGATTCTCAACACAATCAAGAAGGAAATCAGCCAAAATGATATCTTAAGTATGTTATAAGAAGTAAGATGTCTTTCTTTCTTCAGTCGAAAAGAAATTAAGGTTTTTGATGAAAACATTCCAGGATTTTCTACAGACTCGGACTCGTCTCGGTCTCGAGACCATATTTTAATGGTCTTGGTCTTGTCATGGACTCGTGTCCATTTGGACTCGGAATTGACTCGTACTCGAACTTTTTTTTTTTAGGACTCGGAATTATTCCCGAGTCCACTCGAGTTCAATTCAAAATATTTTTCATGATTATTAATGTATGTTAATAAAATATTTCTTTAAATTGATTGACACGCCCAGTGATTGGTGATTTTCTAGTGCGCAACTGCGCATGACAAATTGTAATAAAATTACTTTTAACACCACCTACTATGTGGCCTTTTTACCCTAAACTGATCATATTTTTTAAACTCCAAGTAAATTCAGTAAAAAAAAAAAAAAAAAAAAAAGGATTTCTCTAAGTAAATAAAAATAAATTAGGTAATCAACCCTCACCGGTCTCGGTCTCGACTCGGACTCGACCGTCTCTGGTCTCGGACTCGACTCTCTATGGACTCGGTCTTGACTCGGACTCGACTCTCTCTGGTCTCGGTGTCGACTCGGACTCGAGTGAGGTGGTCTCGACTACAATAATGCACTTCATTGGGAACCAAACGGTTCAAGGTCCAAATGAGAGTTTCAGTGCAGCTTCAAAGGGCTTTAAACGACACCAGACGATGAATAAGGGTCTTATCAAACGAAATGATCGCTCATTTAAAAAGTAAATAGTTTTATAAGCTCAAATGCTCGCTTTGCTCTGTTCTGTGATGCGCGTTCGCATTTGCATTTGCATGCATAGTTAGACACGATCAAAGACTACTTTCACAGTTTAGATTTTAATTGATCGATTTAGCATGTGTAGTCGGTTTAACACTTGGTTTAACACTTGGTCATCCTAAGTTGTCGACTCTCGCAGGACACACGTCCGATGTTTTCTTTGTGGACTGTCTGTTAGTCTTTGATTTCAATTCAGTTCGTATCACTTCGTTTCATTTCAGTTTAAAACGTGTATTATGTTGACTGAGCTTGCTGGCGAGATCCACATTTGCTGAGTGTACAGGTATAACCAATAATGCATCCTAATTTATAATGTTGTTTTTGTCCTTTTTGAGTGCAACCATCTTGAAACTGATGTTGGATGTTATGAGCAGCACTCCACCAAATGCGAGCAGGTAAATGTATTGATAAGTGCACTAAGACCCTTAGTTCTGTGAAAGTCCTGCAGTGAACATCTGATCTCCTGGACTCCAGCATATGCTCATCGTTTACCGGCTGACGGAGGAACACACGCTCTCCTCTGAGGTGGACTTCCTGTAGCGTGTGCCTCTCTCATCCACACCAGCACTATCTGAGATTCCTGTCTTGTATCCTGTTGGACATGAAAGAGCTCCGGGAGAAATCCCATGAGTCTCGTGGGCAGATGGAACGGGAGGACGGGAATGTCGTCGGCAAGAAAGAGATCATTCTCTCCAGATGAAACAAGCGTGTGAGGATGAGAGAGATCTTTGTGATCTCCGCACGTTCGACAGGCTCAAAGTAACTACAAACACGTCCGGTAGTGATTTGTGTCGAAGAATTTATGAAAAATGAACGGTGGCCGTATTTTAGCACTATGGGCTCTGTCTTGCACCCTGGACAAATGACTTTATACACTAACGCATGTCTCATTCCTATTTTGCACCTGCGCAAAGCGGGCTTTTTTCCTCCACCGACACACGTCGGTAAACTAGGAAATGAACTTGCGACTAGGAAATGAAAATGTCGGAGTGATCCCGCGTGTATGTACGCCGTTTAATGTTCGAGCGAAACGAAGTAAAATGTAGATCTACATCTTGGGAGCGATATTTTTTTCCTAGGATGGTAGGGGAAAACTCATAAATGGCATTAACCCCAGTGACGGGTAGGTTTAGGGATGGGGTTGGGGTAGGGGTAGGTCATATATTTATATATACAGTAATGTAATGTTAAGTCAACGGCGTTTATAAACACGCTGAAAAGCGATTATGCGTGTTGATAGCACGCCAAAAATGGAAATACGAATTGGCGTGTCATACATACGCCATTTCATGAGATCAGTCTGTCCGGGGGCATAAAGATGCATAACAATAAAGATGGCGGAGGGAGATGACCGCGATAGACGTAATCAAAAACACACCCAAAGCTTGGAAAGCGGTCACAAAAACAAATCTGGGCACATTTCGGATTCTACAAAGTTAAAGGAGTAGTTCACTTTTGAAAAAAACTTTTGATAAATTTCTCACCCCCATGTCATCCAAGATGTCCATGTCTTTCTTTCTTCAGCCGAAAAGAAATTAAGGTTTTTGATGAAAACATTCCAGGATTTTTCTCCATATAATGGACTTCAATGGGAACCAGACGGTCCAAGGTCCAAACGACAGTTAATAAAAGTTTCAGATGCAGCTCTTTAAACGACACCAGACGATGAATAAGGGTCTTATCATGCGAAACGATCGCTTATTTCAAAGCTTATTCCAAAAATGTAACTTTTCTAAGGACAAATGCTAGCCTTGCTCTATTCTGTGAGGCGCGTTTGTAACGTCACGTAATACGTAATTACGTTCAAAAGGTCACGGGCGACGTAGCCGGAAGTACAGAATCAAAATCGTCCGACATCGTTGTTTTACCTTTTAATTCCTTTTTTTGTAAACGGCGTTTGAGTTAGTTTTCACGTTCAACCTATGCGTTCAACTTGTAAACACTCTGACTCTGTACTTCTGGCTACGTCGCCCGTGACCTTTTGAACGTAATTACGTATTACGTGACGTTACAAACGCGCCTCACAGAATAGAGCAAGGCTAGCATTTGTCCTTAGAAAACTTACATTTTTGGAATAAGTTTTGAAATAACCGATCGTTTCGCATGATAAGACCCTTATTCATCGTCTGGTGTCGTTTAAAGAGCTGCATCTGAAACTGTTATTAACTGTCTTTTGGACCTTGGACTGTCTGGTTCCCATTGAAGTCCATTATATGGAGAAAAATCCTGGAATGTTTTCATCAAAAACCTTAATTTCTTTCCGACTGAGGAAAGAAAGACATGGACATCTTGGATGACATGGGGGTGAGTAAATTATCAGCAAAAGTTTTTTCAAAAGTGAACTACTCCTTTAATGGGAAACTAGATAAGACTTACGCGGTGTGTAAAACCTGCCACACTAAAATCAATACAGCTAACTTCACGAACCATGTTGATCGTCGGCATCCTGCTGAGTTGGCTTCAACAACAACAACACACAAAGTCGACACATCCCAACTGATGAAAAATTTGCCGTAGAATTTTGAAGCATCGACATGAATCGAATCGTTACCTGGCGAATCGTAATCGAATCGAATTGTGAGGGCAGTGCCAATGCACACCCCTATTATTTTGCCCAACAATCAGTGTCATTCTCTTTCCCACAGGCCTCACGGAGACTCACCCGTGCGAGGAGGCAGAAAATAAAGAGGCTGGAGAGGCCGAGCAACATCACTGACCATGTAATTATCCACTCATGTCTCTGGGATGGCAGACGCCACGGCTCCCTGACATCTCTTCACCCGCTTCACCTGTCACTCATCTCGTGTTTCTGGCAGCCCTCGGCTGACCCGTCTCGCCCCCCCTCGTGACATCCACCCCCGTCCTCTGTCACCTTTCCCACCTTCCCTGTCACGCGTACGTGTCGACCAGTCTCATTTTCGAGTGAGAGGGCCACCCGTGGACGCGACATCTCTCTGTCTGCACGTCTCATTAGAAACAGCTTGGCTGTGGGGCTGACAGCACTAATCGAGGATCTCGACAGGAACCGGCCAATCTCGAGATCTGGCCCGCTCGTGAACCTCCCCGACCGCTGGCCAGAGGGAAAAAAACATCTGTCCGCAGGATAAGTGCAGTTTAATGGGGTTCCGCATCAGTTTGGGCCGAAAAGGGACATTTTCAAGGAACGGTCATTATTAACTGGTCCTCGTGAGGTGAATTTGGCAACACTTTGGAAACACTTTCGAATAATGCAATCTAAACGTTTTCTGACACATTATTAAAATCTAAAGTTGCACCTGTTAATGTTATTTAATGGACCAAGAAGTAACGATGATAATTTAACGTCATTCTCAGTGTAAGTTAATGCATTAACTACTGTAATGTCAACCAATGGGAATTTATTGGAAAGTCTCTTATTAATATTACAGTAGATTTATGAATGATCACCATGGTACTTACATATTATAGTATTGTCATGTCTAAAAATGATCCCAACCTGATGTTTTATCTGATGCATATTCACACCAACATCTATAGATATAATACAGAAGAAGTGTTTTTTTTTTTTTAAATTACGTTATTTTATTATTACGTTCACGTCACAGTATTATGACTTTGTCACTATCATGGTACTTTTTAATATTTATTTCTATTATATAATCTGTCTGTTTTTTCTTCATTCAAATATTAATTATTATTTTATTTACTTACACAGCAATATTACTTACTTATCATAAATACACATTACATTCCTGTAATTTTATTACAATATTTCAAGATACTTTTTTTACATTTTATTTAATTTAATTATTTTATTTTAACCTACTTTTTATTTTATAATTTAATTTGATTTATTTGACCTTTTTATCGCACGCTGAGGTGTTGGTTATTTCATTTTAGTTCTTAGCTTTATGTTTTTAGATACTCTCATGCAGGTTGGCGATGAACTGTACGATGCAGCGTAAGGTAAAACGAAAGCTTGCTTACCTATTCAGTTTCACATTGATTTTAAGGTCAGATCACTGACCGATCATTGATCACGAGCGTCCACATCCACACTGAATGCGACGTTTTTCTCCTCTTGTGTTTTTAATGTCTTGTGAATGTTTATTTTAATTTTGGGGATGGATCTAGATATTTCTTGCACAGCACTTTGGTCAACCAAGGTTGTTTTAAATGTGCTTTATTAATAAATTAGAGCTGTGCAAAGATTATTATCCAAAATAAAAGTTTGTGTTTACATGATATATGTGTGTGTGCTGTGTAGAATTATTTTTTATGCATGCATGTATATATTTAAGAATTATTTGCACGTAAATATATAAATACATAATCCATATTATATATCAATATTTTATATATGAATATACATGCATGTGTGTGTATTTCACAGCACACACACATATTATGTAAACACAAACTTTTATTTTGGATGCGATTAATCGGAATGCACACACATGTATTATGTAAACACAAACTTTTATTTTGAATTAATCGCAATTAATCTTTGCACAGGCCTAAAGTGACTTGAACTATTTGATGCATTTGATGGCCTGTTGCCCTGAATGAATCTCCTCAAACGTATATTTCTGCTATAGATCTGATGTCAGCGTCGGTCTTGTTGTGTTCTCGGATGTGACTGCACCAAACTCATCAAAGCTTCAGCGAGGGATGGAAGATGCAGCGTTTTCTGCCGTCAAACTAAAAAAGGAGGTCAGTTGCAAACCCTGCAGCTGTAGATTAACAGACATTATGAGGAGAATATGAGATCAGCTTTCAGATGGCCTTGTGCTGTTTAAACACAAAGACACAGAGTTAAACCCTCTCGCTCTTATTTCAGGCTTTGTTTGTCCTTGAAGGTTCAGCGTTAAGAGTCGAGGCTGCGTTTGATGTGTCTGATAAACAAGCTCATCGCTCTTATTGTTGTTCTAACAATGCTTTTCTAAAGAAAAAAAAGTGATAATTTCTTTAAAAAATAATTAATGAGTGAAATCCTGTGATTGCTGCAGATCCAGAGCGAGCTGTGAAATTCCGTCATGAATATTTATGAGGACGCGTGTGACCCGGGGCAGGATGTCGACGGAGTGCTATCCCAGCATGCCCTGCTGAGAGGGAAGTTGATCAGATCATCTTCAGCTTATTGGCTTCATTCTGTGTCCTTGTGTGAAAAACAGAAGAGAGTAAGTACACACTTCATCGAGAGCACAGCATTTCATGTGACTATTCATAGTGGAAAACAATCATGCTGTACAGATAGAAACCCTTAAAAACTACAGTAAGGTGATGGTGTCAAATGCTACACATTAAAAAATTGAACAGTAAAAGGGCCGTTCCACCGAATGGGTGACATTTGCTTGTTGTAACTCTTCAAAAATAAACTTTATTTTTGAACTTTTTCAACATTGAATCTAATACTACACATATTTAACTATTTAAAATTTGTATTGGTCAATCTCAGGCAACTTTATTTATTTTTTTACAAGGTTTAAGCAGAATATGGATGCATGTTTTCTCAATCCTGTTACCAAAAATCATGTCATTTAAAAAGCAAGTTTAGAAGCATGTCAATTAATTCCTTTGTTTTTCCCACAAGAAAGTGTTTATTTTAAAGAAACTGTTGGTTATATGTTCAAAAAATGGATATTTGTGCCAATAAAATCACTATTAAAGCAAGGTGTATTTTGATATAAAAAAACACAAAGGCATTTTTTCATTTTAAAGACGACCGAAGCCTCAAGCTTATATATTTTTTTAGAATTAATTCATTAAATAATTGTATAAATTATGGGCCAAACAAAAAATGATAAAAATAGTGGTTTAATTTTATTTTTTTAGAAAAAGTAACAGGACTGAAGGTAACAGGATTGAGTTTTTAAGCAAAAAGTTATCAAATATATGGCATATGGCCACATAGCATTGATGCTAATAGCGTGAGGACACTGAGCCATTTCTAGTGCCTTACCAAAAGTTAATATTTTTAAAATAAAACAATTAAATCTAAGAAAACGTTTAGATAACAGGACTGTATGTTGAGATTGACCTTCTCATTCATAGTTACAATTTCATCCAATATACAGAAACGAAAATGAGAGGAGTGACTTATAGTCGGCCCATTGCCTTCAGAAGATCCAGATGATGAAACTTACTGTTGAAAATGTGTCTTGTGGAATATTCCACGTTATTCAGCAGGGGGATGTAATAGTGTAACAGGACTGAGTGAAAACCTAGGGACATGACTAAAATGTGTATTTTATCTAAAATATTAGATCAAATGTTTTTTTCTTTTATCATTTCAGTTTGGAAATAAAGTCATACAAAAATGCAAGAAAAATCAGATTTCTGAAGGATTTTAATCATAATATTTCATGGTAAAATTTAGAGATCGAGAGTTGGGACATGCAGAAAATGCTTTTTTTTAGTGTTCCGTGTCGTTTTTGTTAATGTTTTTAATTATACTTTTTAAATTTGTAGTTAGCTAAATGTGCATGACATTTTGCTTAATAATAAAATGTATTTTAGAGATAATTTTCATGCAATTTTATACATATAAGGTCCTGGGGACAGAAATGTCACCCTTTCGGTGGAATGGCTCAAAAATGCTACAGTGCAAAATTGTTAATTGGTTAACCAAACGTTTTCTTACTAGATACGGGTAAATGACTGTGATAGATCTGGTTTTTGAAAGTGAAAAGAACAACTTATTGTGTGATTTACAGTGAAAAACCGCAAATTGACATTCCCACAATTCCCTGCACAGAAATGATTTCCCTTTATCCTTTGAGTCGGATCACAGGTTTTGGTAACAGGCCGATGCCTTAAATGAAACACATGCAGGCTCCGCTCGACACACTTTCTTAGGTAGTTACGCGGACATCTCCATGCTAACCGTGTTCCCCGACTCGCCTCCTCTCCAGAGTTAGTTACCGCGGCCTGTGAAAATGCAGGAGGGAAACTATTATCTGTAGTCTGGCGCTGGAGTGCGCCGCCTTCATTTCCCCAGTCAGCAGGAGTCCTGGCAGGGTTATAATAGCCTTACATGTGTAATTAACACATGGAAAGGCGAGCGGGACCTGTCGCGCAGGGACAGCAGGAGAAAGCGCTCTCATTCTTCTCTTGACTTTCTTCTCCTTTCTCTCGCTCTCTCTGGACGCGAACACACTTACAAACGTCTCCCTCTCACCTCCTCTCTCACTCTTGCTCTCTTTCACACGAGCTTTGTTCTCCTCTTTCGCTCGTTCCCTCGCTTTCACTCGCCATCTCCCACCTCTTTCTCTCACTGATGTCTCCTGCGCTTCTCTTGATCTCTTGTACTCGACCCCTCTCTCTTTTCCGGGAGCTGTAAAATGGTGCCGGCTCCACCACGCCGCTTCCAAGAACTGGGAAAGACACCCTTCAAAAGACATGGACACATGAAATGTGTAAGACTGAACATGAACTGGCTGCTTGCATTAGGGAAATAAACACTGGGTTAAATCTATGCCTTGTTTTGGCACTTTTATAAGGCAGGATTGCATGTATGCTTTGTAAAGGAGGCAATCCCAGAATGCAATGCGGTAAGGTCCAGGAAAAAATGACTCTGATTTGGCAAACTAGTAGTGAGAAATGTTCTGTATACACTTTAGTTAAGGGTCCAATTCTCACTATTAATAGTTGCTTATTAGCATGAGTATAACTGTTTATAAAACACATATTAATGTCTTATGCTAATCATATTCTACATCCCTTAATCACCCAATACATTATACCGTAAGAGTTTACTGAGGCAAAAGTAGTTAATAGTTAGTTAATAGTGAGAATTGCACCCTAAACTAAAGTGTGACCAGAATGTTACTGAGAAATATCAAGAAATGTTATTTTTAATCAAAAATGATCAGATTTTTAATCATATTTAAATATTTTACTCCATGTATGGGTTTCAAAAGTGGATTTCTATTAAAGATTCTTATTTCTGATATTCTCAAAAATTAAAGCTTATTTGTAACTCTTTTTTTTTTCTCGTCTTCTATTTTTCAAATACTTATTTTTTAATAGTTTTACCCTGGTTCCAGACATGGAATTTAAATTAAAATACGACAACATGAACAAACAGTACGATATTTATGTGTGAAAATGAAATCTTCACTTAAACTTTAATAAATGAATAAAAAATTCATACATTTCATTTAACTGAAACAAACTAAATACATGATTTGTGGTGAAAGTTATTATTTAAAACGGTGCCATTAAAGTGGCCATGGTTGAAGAAACACTTATTCAAGACTAAATTGGAAAATCTTTGTTGAAATACATAAATAATATTCAAACTAGCTTCTAAAACTGGTCCACGCTCAGTGCAAACAAAATGTAAATATTTTACTTTTCATCCAATTCTAAAAAATAATGATTTCACTCATTAAGTGTTTTCATGCTATTTCAAGACAGTATTGATATCTTATAAACATGCTAATGTCAAACTGAACTAGCATGTGGGTGGCTAGTCGAACCACTCGACTAGCAATTAACTTAGTTAGCGCTGACCAGTTCTACTTTACATATTAAAATTAGACCAATCTACCTTTTTATGTAACAGGCTTAAATAAGCAATGACCAGAAAAAAAACGAATTGGCTAACTTGTAGCTGCTAAGTTCTAGTCTGAGCGGTTTCTGGAGTTAGCGTCGAGTGTGTTCATAAGAACTGCTGATTAAGTGACTTCTGCCGGTGTAAAGCTTTTCAAATCACTCGTTTCTGAAGTTCACTTTGTGTTGTGTTGTGCTGTCAGTGTAGACCTAGACTGCTGAATTGGTTTAGGAACGGATCTGATGTAAAGAAATCCTCCTAAACCCCCCACTGAGTAACCCAGCGAGCGCCTGACAGAGCCCCGCTCGCAGAACCTGTAATTAACCGGCGATACATTAATTAAGAGTTAACGCCGAGAGAAAGGCTGTGGTCTAATTGAGGCCGACGTGGGTTGTAATTAGAGCTATAGTCACACATTGAGATTTTATGAATGAGTGACTTTGCCAGGTTTTGACGCCTTCTCGTTCTCGAGCACCAGCCACTAGCTGTTATTAGCCCGTGCGGACGTGAACGAGACAATATGTTGCCGGTCAAATTTCTTTTCTTTTTTTTTTTTTTTAATCCAAACAGCAGATTTTTTTCTCCGGGCTTTCTCTGACTCTCCCTGTTGTTAATTAGCGGTGTCCGACGCGTGGGGGAAGGAGGAGGTGGAAGCTGGGAATCCAATTATTTCTCTCTTTTTTGCCCCAAACGTTTTTTTTCCTCCAGCCGTGTCTGGTGGGGAAGAGGAGGATGAGCTGCAGAGATGTGGACAAGGACACAAGCAGGAGCGGAGGAGATGTCCAGGACAGACAGAGGCCGTAGCAAGAGTCTGTTCTGAGGTGTTCATGATGAGGTGACCAAATACATTTACACATTAATTCACTACTTCCCGTTTTAAAACTTAGCAGTTTTGTTTATTTATGGACACAGCACAAAGCTTCTTCACTTTACATAGAATTTGCACATTACAGTTTTTAAGATTGTTTATGAAAGAAGTGATGGGGAAGGCTGCATTTATTTCAGTAAAAACAGAAATATTGTGAAATATTATTACAATTTCATATAGCTGTTTTCTATGTGAATATATTGTGAAGTAGAATTTGATCAAAGCTGAATTTTCAGCATCATTACTCCAGTCTTTAGTATAACATGATCCTTCAGAAATCACTCTAATATGAGGATATTTAATTTAAAATTAAAGTATAGAGAGAGAGAAAGCTGGAGATATACATACACACACACACACACACACACACACACACACACACACACATATATATATATATATATATATATATATATTTACACACATACAATTTGTATGATCAAACGGCGTTAGCATTTTGTAACTTAACTTTCTGTATTTATTAATTAATTTTATATATATATATATATATATATACCGTATATATATTACCCATTTATTAGTTTATTTATATATTTGTTATTAATTTGTTTATTTATTTATTGATTCATTATGTCAAATTTACTTAAATATTCTTTCAATATTCTTCTTTAATTGTCACTGAAAATGACGTTTGGAATGACTTTAGCTGAGTACCTGGATAGTAATGACAGGAACTTTTGCTTTATTTTTAATAACTTGATTAAAAAAAAAAAAATTAGCTGTAATTTGTGAATAAAATTTTCATTGTCAATGAATTGTTATGGAGTCAAAATGAGTGAAGCAGGAGAGTCAGGATCACAGAGCAGAGCAAGGTGAGCATTTGAGCTTATAAAACTTAAACTTTATTTTATTTTTTTTAAATGAGTGATCGTTTCATTTGATAAGACCCTAATTCATCGTCTGAAATCATTTAAAGCCCTTTGAACAGTTTGCAGTTTGTACTGAAACTGTCTTTTGGACCTTGAACCGTTTGGACCCCATTGAAGTCCATTATATAGAGCAAAATCCTGGAATGTTTTCATCAAAAACCTTCATTTCTTTTCGACTGAAGACATCTTGGATGACATGGGGGTGAGTAAACTATCAGCAAAAGTTTTTTCAAAAGTGAACTACTCCTTTAATCACCCAATATCTAAACTTAACAACCTCTCTAACTATTAATAAGCAGTAATTAGGAGTTTATTGAGGTCAAAGTCATATTAATATGAATTGGACCCTAAACTAAAGTGTGACCGAATAAACAAAGTGCATTTTTGTGTTTCACTCTTAGTGTGAATAGACCTTTAGTCCACGATTTGTTTCACTCGTTCTTCAGTCGCACAAGCGAGAGAATCTCCACCTGGTGAGCAGACAAATCCTGCACAAAAGATCTCTTTAAAGTAAAAGTCTGTATTCTTATATCCATCATCACAACAGCTTGTACTTCATGTACAATCACATGTCGTCTCGCGTAGCCAGAGCTCCAGACTGACGGCAGACTGATTGTGATTGCAGCTTTACTTGGCTAAGGACGTTTGACTGACATTTTTGTTCATTTTTGACGTTTTGTTCCGTGTCATGTTTAGGGGCGTGCCAATGTGATGTCGACGTCCCTATAGACCAGTGTGCGTCTAATAAATTATTCATTCAAGGACTTTGTGCAAGTTTGCAACAATAGAGCCGTGAACTTCCAGGGATGTGATTTTTCCGGATTAATCCGGAATTCCGGATTTTCCGACCTGAAAATGTGACCTACGTGAATCATGCAGATCTGTAAAAAAAAAAAACTCCGTATATTTTCCTGCTTTTTTGTCCTTAGCCAATCACATGCCTGACTTGGCATACTTTTGAAAATCCAGCGTTGAGTTGATCCTGGTGAGCGCTCATTGTCACAGTCGTAAACACAACAGCTTTCTTCTTACACGAGGGGTTTAGGCATCAAGGCTAGAGCCCGACGGATAAAGGATTTTGAAGGCCGATACAAATATTTCTTGGTTTTAAAATCCGATATATCGGCCGATGTTTTTATTTTTTATGTTTTTTTCAGAAACGCACAACAAAATATTAACAGATTTCCCTAACATTTAGTTATTTGTAGCTATTTATGAGTTTTAACTAAAATAATATAATGCATTTTAATAAGAAACTTGTTTCTTTTATTGTCAGAACAGACTGATGATAGTGGCATTAGCTAGCTTTGTGATTAGCTAGTCTATGATGAGCCATAATTTAGCAATGGATAACGTTATACTGCAAATTGGAAAAGATATATTTTCAATATAACAGGCCAAGAATAGATTTAATTGTTATTCAAGCAATGTATGTGTCGTGACCAACTCAACGAGTGTTGCTAACAGGAACGGTGTAGAGTGCCCTCTGGTGGACAAACTATACAACTCCAACACTCATGACATGGTTCAAGCGTGTTTCGTCCGTTTTTATTTTATTTTTGAAATATTCATTTATCGGCCATTATAACTGCCGATACCGATAGTTTGGAAAATGCCTAATATCGGCCGATATATCGGTCTGGCTCTAATCACGGCAGATGAAAAACACGACACACACGTCTCCCGGGCATCCTGTAGAATTCAACCAATCAGATCGCGACTTTGAAACTCCTGAAGTGTTTCTAGAAAAGTGTGCCGTATGCATCCGGCGTTCAGCCAACGGTTGGTGTTCGTGAGACTAAATCACATGTAGTCTAAAATCTCTCTAATGTCTCTCAACCGGTTGTGTGTTTTCAAAACAATTGAAAACAGAAGCGCCGAGGATGAGCCGCTCAGGTCTCTGAGTGCAGATGTGCAGAAGATGAGCTTGTCTCTTACACCTCTGCTGCCGGCCGGAGGTCAACGGCTCCAGCGACGTGATTTACGAGTGTTTCTCCGGTCTGGAAGTCCAGTAGCTGTCGCTGACGCTCTCGTTCCTCTTCTCCTCCACTCCACCTCTCATCAGCTCGTTCATCACTTCCTCCAGCACATCGCTTCAAAGCGTCGCTGATCCGCGTGTGTCCGCGGCGAGGGAAACGGCCTTAATCTGAGTCACACTGCTCCATTGATCTTCAGGCAAGAGCTTCAGTTCACGGCTGTGTGTGTGTGTGTGTGTGTGTGATTGTGATTGTGAACCTGGAGATGCACGGCGAGCTTCTCGAGGCTTTAGGAGACCCAGCGAAGGGAGTCACTGGTGGAATAATCCATCCCTGGATCCTGTGAGTTTGTTGATCATTTACAACAGTCATGATTCAAATCGTCTGATAGCAGAAGTCTTACACACACACACACACACACACACACACACACACACACACACATTACAATGATCAGAGAGTGATGACTTAACTTTCAGTCTGTTTCTAGTCATGGTGACCACTTCTATCTGTCTATTTACCTGTGTATCTATCTATCTATCTATCTATCTATCTATCTATCTATCTATCTATCTATCTATCTATCTATCTATCTATCTATCTATCTATCTATCTATCTATCTATCTTTTGTATGTCTCTATCTATCTATCTATCTATCTATCTATCTATCTATCTATCTATCTATCTATCTATCTATCTATCTTTTGTATGTCTCTATCTATCTATCTATCTTTTGTATGTCTCTATCTATCTATCTATCTATCTATCTATCTATCTATCTATCTATCTATCTATCTATCTATCTTTTGTATTTCTCTATCTATCTATCTATCTATCTATCTGTCTATCTATCTATCTATCTATCTATCTATCTATCTATCTATCTATCTATCTATCTATCTATCTATCTATCTTTTGTATGTCTCTATCTATCTATCTATCTATCTATCTATCTATCTATCTATCTATCTATCTATCTATCTATCTATCTATCTATCTATCTATCTATCTATCTATCTATCTATCTTTTGTATGTCTCTATCTATCTATCTATCTATCTATCTATCTATCTATCTATCTATCTATCTATCTATCTATCTATCTATCTATCTATCTATCTATCTATCTATCTTTTGTATGTCTCTATTCAATTCAATTCAAATTGCTTTATTGGCATGACTGTACATATTACAATATTGCCAAAGCTTGTAACACATAGCATAGTGAAGACATCAATAAAAACAAAGTATTATAACAACTTAAATTGAAATGTACAAATTAAATTAATTGCAAAAAATAACAGTGTAACAGATTATAAATTCTATGAACGTTTGATACCACAGTGTTTTAACATATATATACACACATACACACATTACTGAGGGTCACTGTGGTGGACATTAGGGAAACACACTGAGGTCACACATTCACACACATTCACCTATCTATCTATCTATCTATCTTTTATGTCTCTATATAACTATCTATCTATCTATCTATCTATCTATCTTTTATGTCTCTATCTATCTATCTTTTATGTCTCTATCTATCTATCTATCTATCTTTTATGTCTCTATCTATCTATCTATCTATCTCTATCTATCTATCTTTTATATGTCTATATCCATTTATCTGTCTATCTATCTATCTATCTATCTATCTATCTATCTATCTTTTATATGTCTATATCTATCTGTCTGTCTGTCTGTCTATATCTCTGTGTATCTATCCATCTATTATTTATTTACTTATTTATTTTGATCTTATTTGTATTTTAAAAGTTACATGAAGACACAGTTTGTCTATTGTTTATTTATTGATGTATTTAATACCTTGAAAGATGTGGTCACTGTGAACTATCATGTAAAAGCAACAATCTCTTTAAACACACAGAAAGGGACATGAGGAGGAGTAAATAATGACTGATACTATTCCTTAAATTTTATGATAGCATTATGAAATAAAAATATTAAGCGATCATTTGTTCCAAAGTGGTACAACAAATATTTTACGAACTGGCATCGACCTGGCTTCATCATGACATATAGTATGTATATATATATATATATATTATTTTATTTTTTTAAATGACTGTATTAAGGTGGATTTGCATAATGCTGACAGCACAAACACCAGATCCAGTGAGACGAGAGACGATTCTGCTGAGCTCGTGTGCTTATGCTTCACAGTCGAGTCCGGCCGAGAGGGAAGACGGTCATCAGGGCAAAGGTCATCAGTGTCTTTCTGCCCAGTCATCAATCTCACAATCCAGCTGATCCTACACAAGGGTCAAGGTTTGGCTGGACATGATGGCCAATAAAAGCTGTGTATTCTTCTGATGCAAGACCATATTTAATCATAGATGTTTACCACCCGTCTCACAGCTTGCTATTGAAAAGCACATCAGCCAATAGAGATGTCGGACGCCTCCAGGTACTTCTGCGCCATGTTTCTCTCTTGCGTATTATCGCATGTTATAGATTCCACCCGCTAAAACGTGGCTCTTTTTCTTCCTTTCCAACTTCCGAGCTCACAGTCACAAATACTCCCTTAAAGCACAGCTCCAGCTCCTCAACAAATAATGGAGCGAGCACATCCGAATCAAACCTCCTCTCGCCCAAACCACAATTTTGTTTGGCCATTTCAAGGCCACCGGTGACACTAATAGCCATGCTTGTTTCACCATGACTACTTTCAGGCGGTCAACACACTCCATCAGCTCTCTCTCAAGACTCCATTTGGACTTTCATCTTCAGAAACCATTTTTTTCCCCCTCAAATATCCACCTTATTTCGCCCCCAGCGAGTGTGTTTGTTGGATACCCCACGTCTCTGCCCATTAAATGTAGCCTATCCTATGGCCTACTGACAGACATCAATGTAGCTTGAGGGTCTTTGGGTGCAGTTGAATATTTTTAGCTTTTGCCCCTCAGAAAGCTTCTTAATTATCAGGATGAAAGGTTCAGAGAAGGCGTTAAGTGTTGGGAAGCCTGGCTGGCAAGCGTTGCTCTTTGATCAATCACGTACTAGCGCACGGACCTTTCGCTAAATTGTGACTGACACCAAGCCGTTCATTTTTGTTGAAATAAACGTATTGTGCCTTTCGTTTACCTGGGTAAATGTTGGAGAGCAGAGCTGTTTGAAGTAAGCAACGTGATTTCTGTCGACTTTCGGCTGCGATAGCCTCGTAAAAGGCTTTCTTGCCCCAACAAGGCTGGTTGGAAAGAGGTTCCTAATCTTACCTGAAAGAAAACGAATTTGAGCTGATTATTTGAAGTGGACCAGGGTCAGACACTGCAGGATATGGTTTATGCCTGAGATGTTCGGCTCTGTCTTATTCTTTGTTATTACTGTGAAAGCCTGCACTGAGCACTGGATATGACAGTTTTATGTGTTATTATCTAAAATGTGCTCTCGCTGGGAATCAGCCTTTCCCCTCCCAAAAACACACGAGAGCATGGACAATGGAGGCGTTTATCATGAGCACTTTTAAACAACTTTATTATTCTAATTGTTTTTTGGTTTTTTTTTTTTTTTTTCATTTATTTCAACTTGTGCTGTGGTTGAGTATTGTATTTTTTTTAAGTTCTTTTTAAAATTGTTTTGCTTTCCAGAAAATACTTCTGGATACTTCAGGATTTATGGAAATGCAATAGTTTCTATAAACAAACTACTTGCCACTCTTTGCACTACGATAACTGTTTTAATTAATTTTTAGACTGTTTTTATTCTATTTTATTTATATATAATATTCTTATTTCTTTTTTTAATGTACTGTAAGGATTATTTATTGTATTTATACACACCCAGTGGAGAGCGCTACTAATTTCGTTGTATTGTAAAGTACAATGACAATAAAGGCATTCAATTCAATTCAATTTAGCATTAAGCTTTGTATTAGTAGGAAAACTATAGTATTTTTTTGAATTACCAATCTTTCCACTCTCATATCCCCCTGAGACGAGAGATTTATGTTTTTTTTTTTTTTTTTTTTTGTCTGGAAAATATCCTCCGATGATGCAAAAATTGTTCAGTCAATCGTCCACACATGTTCTCAACCCGCCTATAGAAGGTGGGTCTCACTCACAGAATGAACACATTGTGTCGGCCATCTTTGTTGGGAACAAGGGGGTAATCCATCAGCCGGAAGTTGAAGCTGCCGCCATTGTAGCGGGCTATCACCTGCTGTTAGCATCCCATTGACTCCCATTCATTTTGGCGTCACTTTGACAGCGAATAACTTTACATCTGAGGCGTCCAAAGACTCCATTTGTCCATTATTTATTTCTAAAGAAACACGATAATCTATAAAAGGCTCCATTACTTTGTATGTTACGTTATGGGCCCGTAGAAGCCGTTCTTGTAAAAATAGGCTAAAAATTGCGTCATAACCACTCGACTGTCCGTCGCGCAGGCAATCTTTTACTGTTTGTATTCTGTTTACAATTATTATTTTTATTCATTTATTTATCCTATTAATTTGTGGATTTGTCACTATGACTTAAATATGCAACCAGAATTATTATTAAGAATGATCTTATTTATTTTATTTTCGGCTTGTGTTTTTGATGCTTTATAGAGATTTATTGTGAATATATTTTCTACCCTCCAGCCTTTTAATCTCTTCACTGTAAAAAATATCCGTGATTTTAACAGTAAAAGACTGTAAAAATGCTACAGAGCAAAACTGTTAATTGGTTAACAGAAAGTTTCCGTACTTTATACGGTAAATAACTGTGATATAATTTTACAGTAAAATACCGTTAAATTTACAGTTTTGAAAGTGAAAAAGAACAAATCGTTGTATAATTTACAGTGAAAACCCGTAAATTGACATTCCCACAATTCCCTGTGTGACACTTCACATTTGATGTATTTTTGTTGAAATAACTTTAGTTCCTCATAGTTTTATTGTTTTTTTTCTAATCAGTTATGTACATTAGGGTTTTATGTAATGTTGTTAAATTAATGTTTATTGCATTTTTTAATTTCATGTGTGTTACCATGATGTTTGTGTGAATGACACTGTGCAGCTTCTTTATATAAATATTACTTAAATAAGTAATCACTTACGATGAGCTGTGATTGCTCAAGTAACTCTCGTCACTGCTGTGATGATTGATGGTTGTCAGTGTATTACAATGGTCTAAAACAGATATCAATAAGTTGGTAAATCAACATTTTATCAGAAGTCTGTAAAGTCTGTAAAACCATTAATGTTCCTACCGTATTTTTAACAGTGAATTTCTGGCAACCACAGCTGCCGGTTTTTTACCGTAAAATTTACGGTTTATTTTTTACAGTGTTAGTTAAATTAAAGGTCTAATTAAGTAATCGATTAGTTGGTTCTGTGTTGACTGTACAGACTTCAGTATTGTGCATTTAACTTTATTTATCCCAGATAACGAAGCGTTTAGTGTACATCCTCGGCCTCTCGGTGTTGAGAAGCCACAGCAGTGCCAGATGCTTTTAAAAAGCCGTCGTATCGTCCGCTCAGCTCCGTGACAGACCTTGCGGAAATATTATGATAAGCTCTCAAGTTTCTATTAATATCATAAAAGGATCCTGTTCAGGTCCTGCACAGCAAATGTCAGGGTGGGGCTTTTTTATTCATATATTCATCCATATGCTTCCGAGATTTACATGTTTTGCTCTGGGCCCCTTAAGCTTACGGGCCCCACTGTGGGGAAGTCAAAGAGGGGAGTTTGGAAGGGACAATGAATTACATTTACATTAAGAACGGGCTGTGCGTCTTTTGCATGCATCTCACGGGACTCTGTACTTGTTTACAACGTGTAGATGGGTTATTTAGTAAAAGAATGACCTTATAAGCTCTTTTCCTGCTTCCCATCTGTCCTCCACTCGCTCTCTTGTTCTCTTTGTCATGTGACGGTGTGTTGGAGTGGGTCGTGGTGCCGGCCCGTTCACGCCCGAGTGCTCCGAGCGCTCATGGTCATTATCTGACCCCAGCGCTCCTGCAGCTGCACCAATTAGTTTTGACCCAGAAGGAATTTCAGGAGACAGTGAGACAGACATGCTTCCGTACGAGGATGCTCACTGCACCCTCACACACACGCGCATGCATTTCTGTTTCTGCAAGTGTTTGAGTGCAGAACAGAAATAAGACGGGTCTATTTTAGTGCATTTTAGCATGTTTGTAAATAAGCTAAGCTGAGGGAATTGTCTTCTTTAAGGAAGCGTCCCGACTCAAACCTGGATTAGTTTAGTGTTTCCGACGTGAAGTGCACACGAGACATTTTCCTCAACAAAGCCTTAATTTGCATACAAATTATATGAGTTTTTATGACCCTACAAGTTTGATTAAACCATCAAAATAGGAAAATAGTCATTTAATCTTTTTTTTTTTATGAGGGAAGAACAAAACATTAAACTTGGTTAAGGGATTTATCTGACAAAATTATTTGGAAAAAAAGGGAAATAAATATGTATGCATAACTGTAAAAAATAAAACCGTAATTTTTACGGTAAAAAAACGGCAGCTGTGGTCGCCAGAACTTTACCGTTGAAAATACGGTGGGAACGTTAATGATTTTACAGACTTAAATTAAAATTTACAGTAATAAACCGAACATTTTTTTGATGAAATGTTCATTTACCAACTGATTAGAAAAAAAACAAGAAAACTATGAGGAACTTTATTTATTTTAAAAAAATATACAAAATTATACAATGAGTTGTTCTTTTTCACTTTCAAAAACTGTAAATTTAACGGTATTTTACAGTAAAATTAAATCACAGTTATTTACCGCATTTAGCACGGAAACTTTCTGTTAACCAATTAACAGTTTTTCACTGTTGCATTTTTACAGTCTTTTACTGTTAAAATCACGATTATTTTTTTACAGTGTATGTACGTATATGATATATGTGTGTGTGTGTGTGTGCTGCATTCATTAATTACTGCAATTTAATTACTTTTCCCTTGAAAATGTAGGCTAAAGTAAGGGATTACTCTTCTTAATTTTTCTGTAATTAAATTACATGTACTTTTTATAGATTTACAATTCAACAGTATATTCAACATCAACATTTTACGTCTAATGTCAAAATGCATGTTTTTAATGTAACCTTCTCCCTTTATTACTTTAATCTGTTCAAGAAAAATGCAATATTTACTTTTTTATGTGAAAGAATTAAAAGAGCAGTTTTATGTCTCTCCTTGTATTGTTCGACTGGTTGAGGTTGATGGTATTTAGACAAAGTAATTAGTAGTAATAAAGTAATGCAATACGTTTTAGAGAGAGTAATTCGCATTAATCAAACTCCACACTGTATATGTATACAGTATATACACTCACATAATATGTACTTAATACTAACATAATATTTTATAATATTTAATAATACATAAATTCTACTGATGTTCCTCATTATACCTGCAGCGCTGGTGCTGAAGACGTGAGCCGGCGGGACGGTCCCGAGTGCTCGAACGGTAATACTGTAATCTTCAGCCATTAGGGAACATCAGGACGGACAGACTGCGACATCACTGCGGTAATGAGGACACTAAACACACACTTCACTGTACCTGTCCATACATTAACTTTACAGGACGCATTTAATTTAGTATGTGGTCAAATTTGAATTAAATCAAATATGCATTAAAGCATGTGTGTGTCAGTCAGAATATTTAGTGGCCTTAATTAGTCTTAATCATTTTATTCACAAATCACTGGTCAAGAAATGAGTCATAATTGCACAAATACTGCAGATAAAGTAAGTTTGCCGACAGCTTTTTCCAGAAGAAGAGTCCGTCAGTCCTCTCGATGTTAATGGCTTCAGTGAAAGTGTCTCCCAGTTTGTTTGAGTTGAAATATTCACTACAGGGTTCAAATCTCGACTCTGTCATGAGCCTGATGGACTTGTTCTCGTGGTTGTGTTTTGCGGTGTGTGCAGGAGCATCGTCTTGTTGAAATATAACATCTGCTCGTTCCTGTTTAGATGACAACTTTTCATTTGTGGGAAGTGATTGTGTGATATTCTCCTGTCCTCCACAGCCTTAAATGACTTCTCACAGTGAAGCGGCATGCTAAAAAGCTGGAGATGCATTTATTATAATATTTCTTAGCAGATTTTTGAAGACATCACCATACAACTCGTGTTTCAATGCGATTCATCCACACACAACTTCCCATATTCTGCCACAAACTGCAATCTATCTTTGATGGCTTTTTAACCCTCTGGGCTTCTTCGTTAATGGGTTACACTTCATCCCGGTCAAAAACAGACAAAGCCTTAAAATTTAACTTTACTTTTTCCCAGGATAACCATTCAAATATATTTTTGTTCTATAATATTTTCGGATTATTATTTAGAATTTTTAGAGTTTTTTACGATACTTTGCATTAATTATATAATTTTTATGAGCTATTTTTTTCCATTTGAAATAATATATATATATATATACATATCAATATCATATCATATCATATCATTATTTCAATAAATGCAACATTTGACATCAAAATAGAGTGCCAGCTTAATAAAAATGTTCATGTAGAAGAGATGTTCAAGAAATTGAGATATTTCAAGCCTTTTATTTATTATAATTGTGATGATTATGGCTTATAGATATGAAAACCTTTTCACAATATTCTAATTTTGACTTTGGGTTTTTCATAAGCTGTAAGCCATAATCATCAAAATTATAACAAATAAAGGCTTGAAATATCTCTCTTTGCATATATTGAGTCTATATAATATATTAGTTTCACCTTTTAAGTTGAATTATTGAAACAAATGAACTTTTGCACCATATTCTCATTTTTTGAGCTTCACCTGTATACTCACACACACACACACACACACACACACACAGTAGTGTGATGTGGATATCTGTGTTTAGAGGTCATGCACTACAATTATGTCTGACAGTGACGCATGAGAAGTGATGCGTTGCCGTGTCCCATCATGCTCTCTGTCTGTACCGGCCAATTTAGTTCACCATTTCACATCAGATTTAAATGTGTGTGAACTTCAACACGGATATGTTTCATTCTGGATGCATTAGTTATCTTTTAACCAATATTTCTTAAAGCGATCATGGCTTTCCCTGTTGAAAACATTTTTAATCTAAATATCTGAATAACTGACATTAAAACAATCAGTGGACGTACAAATTCAGCGCGAGAGCATCTATTAGGCAAGGCAAGGCAAGTTTATTTATATAGCACATTTCATACACAATGGCAATTCAAAGTGCTTTACATAGAGGAAATTAAAATAATCAAAAGAAATCAGAATAATTAAAACAGTTTAGAATAAAAAATAAGAAATAATGAAAAATAAAAATTATGATAAAAAAAAATACAGTAAATTAAAACTATTTAGAATAAAATGAAGTGCAGGAACAGTGGCACAGTGGCATCTATTGGCATAACATAATGGGAATGTTTACTTTTTATTTAAAGAATTAAATGGATTTTAAATGCATATGTCCTGTCAGGCAATACACTAACATCCTCTTATGATTTTAAACCAATGCATGGCTGAGAAATGCAGATCAGATGTGATCGGATGTTTTTGCTAATTAAAGAGAGCATATCTTCATACACGGCATCATACAAGGCATTTAAGTGCATTGGTGTTCTGTAAATTCCTCTGTGCCCGTAGGCCGTGTCCTGCTGTCCCGTATCCGATCGGCCCGTTTGCTCACGGATGGATGACCTGGCCTGCTCTTCTGCGCTCTCTGGTTGCCGGTTGTTTTTGATGCCCTCGGGGTGTGATATAAACCAAGAGGACAGGAGAGGAGAAGGCATTTTACTAGGACTTCTAGTGTTCTTATGCAGGACTTTGAGCAGCAACACATAATAGATTGTTAGTTAATCAGGAAAAGTTAGCTCTCGTGATCTCTGTCCTGAGATATAGTTGTCGAGTGTCAACAAATAGAGGTTCAATGGTGCATTTCGCTGGTTGTCTCTCTGCCCACATACAGCAATAAATAAAGTGATTTTGATTCATGCATTTATAATAGTTCATGCTGCTCATTTTGCACTGCTGCAGTTTAACCCTAAAACCGTATTCTTGGACAAATGTGGGCAAAATAGTTTTGATTTAATTTTAAAAAATACTTCCCTTGATCTGAGTGCTATAAGACTTGGCTACTTTTCCTAAGTTTGCCTCCTGAACACACACAATTTATTTTTGACTCAATTCTACAATGTTAAGTGGGTGAAAAAAAACCCTCCTTAATCTTGTATTTGAGTCAAAAATGGGAAAAACTGTAATTCAGAGCATTCTAAAATAAGCCAAAATAAGACACCAGATGATAGCAAAGTCACTTCATCTTTAGGTATTAGCTCTAAGAACTTATTGGAATGATACTTTAATGTAGTTAAAAAAATAAACATAATTTACATAGAAAATATGGTACTTTTTGAAGTAAATAAATTCAAAAATACCCCCAAAATAAATAAAACCCCCATAAATGCATAGACAAAACTTTATCGAAGACAGTGACATAACATTTATAATAAATAAAAATTAGAATCACACCTGAGTCCTCTGTGCCCACATTTGTCCACAATTACACACTGTAAAAAAAATATTGTTGGTTTAACTTAAAAAATGAATCTGGTTGCCTTAAAAATTTTAAGTTCATTGAACTGGAAAAAGTGAGTTAATACAATGAAGGAACTTGATTTAATCACCAGAAACTCAAAATATTAAGTTGATTTGACAAAAGAGAAAAATGTTGTGATTACAAATCATGAAAATATTTTTTTACAGTGAATAAAGAAGTGCAGTAAACTATGACAAAACATACATTTATAACATGATAAATACCAGTTTGCGAAGCGACACCGGAAGCCGTATTGCGTTAGAAATAAGAGACATCGTGGCATCGATTCGGGAGCACAACAGTATCTGATTGGTACATGAGGATTTGAGAGGCCTCACCCCATACGCCCTCCTCCAGCTCACGGATCACTCTCCCCGTACCCCTGTTAATTGGCTGTCAAAAATGTGCAGAATTAACGGATTAATGACCCCAGTTTGTGAATCTTGAAGTTGTGGATGGAGATGAGGTAAACCCCCGCCCATGCCAGCCCACAACACCCACCCCTCCTTTACTTCCTCGTGCAATATCGCCACAAATCTGTATCCAGGACATTTGAGGGGATTGTGTTTCATTAGTTTGATTTGAGCGGACAGCACTAAGCTGCTGTGGGGCTCTGCGCTGACAGCTAATTACAGGAATCTGCCTCGTCTACTGATAGAGAACAATGGGCTGAGATGAGCCTCCGCCAGCCAAGGGGGGAATGACTGCATGGATCTTTATACATTTAATCTACATCTGAATATGTGGAAAACAGTCAAACGCAGCGCGTGCATACGGTAACGCACCTGTTCGCGGAGAACACGTCAATTACGCGGCTCTCTCTAAACGGTTCAACCCAAAAGCAAACAGAACTCCTCCACCGCCAGCAGAACCATTAAATGGTTTTAGTTGCAAACTGTGCAATGACTAAGCAGGCAGTAGTGATGCGCGATGGACGTTTAGAAGAGCGGTAGGCCTGGTCCTGTCAAGCGCACGCATCTCGTGCCCATAACCTGAAGATATTCCCCTTGAGCAGCTTCAGCATCATCCGGGGCCGTCCTCGTCTTCAGATAATCAACATTAAAACATGCCGCTCCATTCATGTGGACGCTTTCCCCCTTAAAAGAAAATTAAATAGATTAGCGCAAACGTCAGTAAATCAAACGACACATTACGCTCGCTACATTTGAAGCGGCCAGCGCGCGCATGTCAAAACAATCCAATTAGCTGTGTTTCTGGCCCTGGCATATTCTTTTGTTATGTTTTCCATTTTTTCGTATGAAAAAAAAAACTCGACTCGCTCTGTGAAATATTTGCTAGCCGATTGCACCACAGCGCTGCGCTGTCACGCGCCATGCAACAATGTTAATCCTACAAGCTGTCCCAAACTCCTACGTTTTTGACACACTTTTGCCAAGTTTTTTGTCTCCCAGGTAGCTGATGTCTGAGCTCCTGACATGTTGTCAGTGAGCGGCGAGAGAGAGAGAAAAAACTTTGGTGAGATGGAGACATTTCAACATAACGGCCATAAAGCTCAGGTCAGTCCTCCTCCTCGACGTCTCCTGCCTTTTTGCGGTTTCATCATCAACTCTTGTGATTGAGGCTCCGCTCGGCCCCCTCTCACGCCGCGGCTGTCGTTAATGTCACTCTGTGTCAGGGTGACTAAGCCGTGGCAACCGTGGTGACCCGTTTGGTCTGAGCAAAGGGTCTGCTAGTCTGTCGGCCACGGGGTCAGCGGTGCTGTGGCGATGTGTTTGAGTGACAGCTCGCGTGGGGGGATTGTTAGTGAGATTTTCCTGCATGGAGATGCCCTGTCATGGGTGGCACAGTGCCGGCCCCGCGGCGCCTTCGTTGGGACGCTGGCTGACAGGTGAGCTGTACAGGGGCTCCTTGGCCTCCTAATTGCAGCCCCTGGTCCTCCATTCTGCGGAGCGATCGGGTGGCGGAGGCCGACTCGTGTCCAGCTGCCCTTCCCTGTGCCGGTGACCACCGCACCTCCCTGGAGCCAAGTCTGGACGTGCAATGATGATATGACATGAGGACCTGGCACAAACATGGCAGGTGAATTTGATGGGTCAACAAGGACTTGGACACGCACGAAAACGTGCACGCACAAAAACCTTGTGTACTTTGGTGGCTTCCTGTCGGCAAGCGAGCATAAATTTGACACATGTTCGCATTTTCTGTGCACAATGCAATGCATGATCATAATTTGAAGGCATGCATGTGCAAAAACGTGCATGCACGGAAATGCTTTACAGCTTACTGTTGGCTTGCAGAAATTCGACTGGTTTTATAAGTATGAGGCTGAACGGAATATAGACATAGCAACTGTTTAATGCACTATAGACGTACACAAAGTGCCATTAATTTGCATGCACTGAAAATGTGCATGTGCAAAAACATGCATGCATAGTAACATTTTGTTCGTTGGTAGATTTCCGGTATGCATAAATTCAACATGTTTAATCAATGAGTATGAGGCTGAACAGAATATAAACACAGCAAACTGTTTAATGCACGTCGGTACACAATGCATGAGTTTAATGCACTATAGACTTGCACAAAGCGCCGTTCATTTGCGTGCATTGAAAATGTGCATGTGCAAAAACATGCATGCATAGTAAGTAACATTGTGTTCCTTGGTAGATTTCTGGCATGCATAAATTCAACATGTTTAATCAATGAGTATGAGGCTGAACAGAATATAAACACAGCAAACCGTTTAATGCACGTCTGTACACAATGCATGACTTACACAAAGTGCCATTAATTTGCGTGCATTGAAAATGTGCATGTGCAAAAACATGCATGCATAGTAACACTGTGTTCTTTGGTAGATTTCCGGCATGCATAAATTCAACACGTTTAATTTATGAGCATGAGGCTGAACGGAATATAAACACAGCAAACCGTTTAATGCATATTTGTGCACAATGCATGAGTTTAACACACTGGACTCGTGTAAAATCATTTTAATTTGCATGCACTGAACGCATGCATGCATACATGGAAATGTACTGTTGGCATGCATGCATAAATTTAACACACATTTGCCTTATGAGTATGAGGCTGAACAGAATATAAACTGTTTAATATATGCCTGTACTCAACGCATGAGTTTAATACACTAGATTCATATAAAGTGAATTAATTTACTCTCAAAGAAGCCGTGATATTGTGTCTGTTCCAGATGTAAAACACGGGAGCAGGTAGATTTATGTTTTACTGTTTAAAACATGAAGAGACGTATTTGTCAAAAGATACTATTAATGAATTCCCCAGTGTATTTTTGCATGTAAATGAATGTCATATGAATATGTATGTTTCTAGGGAAGCAATGAAATTACACTTTGAAGCAGAAGACAATAGAGGCAACGAAACTTTATTTGTCTATTGCACAAGTAATGGTTTGGTGCTTTAAATTGCTTGACAGTGAATGTCAAAAGCATATTTAATCTGACTAGCTTTGAATCTATCAAGATATTTATGGGATTTATGAAGCATTTGTCTTCATATTACAACTATACATAATCTAAAGTCTACACTGAATATGTCTGCCGTTAAGACTTTTAGATGTGGCATTTTACACAAGAAAAAAAATCAAATAAAAGGACAGTTGCAGTTTGTATAAATATTGACTTTGATCAGAGTGGCATACTAATCTTAATATTTCTACAGCCTACGCCTACAACAGTGCAATCAGAAAGATTTAATCAGACTGTCAAAATGTAAAATGCATACGTTAATGCCACTCGCATGCAAAATTATGAGACAACAATTCTCTTAAGGAGGGCAGATTACAATGTGCAGTTTATTCACTGAGAATGCATCGCCTAATTTACTTAATAACTACAAATAGTGAATGTTGTCAGGCCAATTTAGAGGCAGATATCCTGGTGTGCGCGCATGTGTGTTGCACAGGGTGCTGTTCCTGGCACTTCTCGGTGGCAGCTGTGCGGGGCTGGGGCTGGTGCTGGATCCTGGGGGCAGAAGAGCCTGCAGTGATCTCAGAGACTCATGGGAGATCACGGAGCCACACGCGCACAGATCTCGTGCTGCACCCAGATCCAAGATCGCTGTGCATGTAGGCCCATATTCAGAATCAGCACACGTTGCTCTGTGACGCGCGCGCGCGCGCACGCATACACACACGCTGCGCTCGAGAGTTTTAATTAGGCAGCCTGGAAACACACACAGCGCTCGCCTCGATCAGATTTACTCATCTCACGAACAGCCACATTCAATCGCTCTACGAGGGAAATGACACGTGTGCCACCTCGGAAATATTAGGGAACACCGATATGTGTGTGTGTGTGTGTGTGTGTGTGTGTGTGTGTGTGTGTGTGTCTCGGCTGGAGGAACGGACCGGACAGCGGCTCGAAGCGGCTTTTAAAACGTTGTTTGCTGGGGGTTCAAACATCAGATGCATTCAGACTCAGACTGATGATAGTGTCACCACACTGCCATCCAGCGGTAGCACACACTCACAACGATTGAATATGATTTGGTGAGTATTGTTTTTTAATTAGCATATGCTTTACATAATATAATGTGAGGCCCAATCAAAGCATAGCTGTCGCCTGTTCCACTCTGCATTATTCAGATGGTGAGCTCGTTCACATGACATAAAGCACAATAACATGATTCAAATACATTTTGTTTAAACAAACGTAGGCTATATAATGTGTGCATTGCAGTAAAACTGTTCACAGTGTATTATAGGCACACTATGTAAGATTTTTAAATTATCCAAAAACAACTAATCAAGTGAAGTCGAGCACTTTTTACAATATAGATCGTTTCAAAGGAGATAACAGGAAAATAATGCAACAAAGTTTGTTTCGGCTGTACGGCAGATCTAGAAGAAAATAGCTTCGTAGTCTTCCGTTTTTAATTTCACTGATGGGTTATTTCTATTGAAAAACATTTTAGTTGATTTATCTACATAGCCGCTCTGGAGAAAACAGTGATGTCATCATCCAGCTCAGATCATTTCTCATATAATGGTGTCAATGCTGGCAGATCAATAATGTTGTTAAATATTAAACGTCCCCAACTTAGCAAGCCAAAAGCCAAAAGCCTTGGGAGAAACCAGGCTCAGTCCCTCAGTTCTCCTCTGGCCAACGAGCGAACAGTGTATGATAATGATTCAGGCATTACAGGTCAGAGGTCAGATTGGATCGGAACATTCAGAATGTTATCCATTTCCATCTGGTTGAAGATCAGAGTCACGCCGGTATGGAGATGGGTTTGTTGAGGATCAGTACTGATGAGGCCTTCACATTTGCGAACCCTTCAGGGTTGCGTTGTGGTCGTGTCTAAGCGCAGGTCCTCCATCTGATCTGGATACGGCCCAGATCCGGCTGACTACATCATGCGTTGTGGTCGTGACTAGGCCAGATCCTCCATCTGGATAGGGCCTGGATCCGGCTGACTACATTATGCAATGTGGCCGTGTCTAGGCTCAGGTCCACCAATAATAGGGAAGACTAAAAAGACTATTGTGACTTCCATTTCATGTCGATTTTAAAAAATAGTTATAAATTTGGTAATAGCACAACTTTCCTCAACAATTCTATCATATCTGAGCACAGATGATGCCGTGTGAGTTATGCACTGCAGTGAGTGAAGCTTCTCCTGTAAGCAGCACTAATTAATATGAAAACAACATAAAAATAGACATATCTGACCTCAAGTCAGAGTAATGAACTGTTTTGCTTTGCGTTCAGTGTCTGAAGCGCTGGTCCACTCTGAGTGTGGGAGATTGTGTGTGACCGTCACAGTAATGGAGACTCAAGATTGACAGATTGCTCCCATGGTGGGCGTTAACGGCTGTGTATATGATGCATAGATGAGAGGGAGAGCGAGGAAAGCAGGAGGCAGGGAAGAAGCCATAGTGATTTTCGATAGGTCTCTCGTCCTGATCTTTGCATGGCCTGTGGCCTCTCTGGCCTCAAAACTAATCAATCAGCTCAACCTACTGCCTGCAGTACACTAATATCGAGCAGTGTGTGTTTGTTTATGTGTTGACTGGTTAATGAAACCCATTGATACATTTCCGTGTGTGTGTGTGTATGCAAGCACTTGCGTTTATGAATCTTTGCAACAGCTGCCTAGATAATGTCTTACTTTTAAAATGAATTCATTTTAAATTTCAATTTTAAAAGAATTGTTCTGCTTCAGCTCTCAAGTCTCATTTGCATTCATTTGCATATTCTAGTTTTTGTTTGTGCTAAAATTACTAAAACTAAAGCTGAAAATAACTCAAATAAAATGGAATAAAAGGACATAATGATAAAACCCATAAATAGACATATTTATAAAAAAATATTTAAATGGAAAATATAAAAATATAATCAAATAAAAAATACTACTATGTTAATGATACTAAAATGACATTTGAGTTGAGAACCAGTGATGTTCCTTTATGTGCCACAATATGCACAAATTATGCAACATTTTGTTGTTCAAAATCAACAAAATTTAAGTCTATACCTCATCAATATTTCTTCAAAACATGTTTTTTTGTCTGATTCACTATGGTAAGGCTATAACAAGATAGGTTTTGTGGGAAATTGCATACATGCTTCACTCACACATGCATGTCTCCTCATATCCCTAAATAGAGTAAAGTTGCTCCGGCTGCTACTGTAAAAAATATTTTCAAGATTTGTTATCACAACATATTTTCTTTTGTCAAATCAACTTTATAATAATTCATTTAGTTGAGATAACTTATTATTTTGAGTTTCTGATGATTAAATTAATCTCATTCATTGTATTAACTCACTTTTTCCAGTTCAATCAACTTAAAATTTTAAGCTAACCCAGGTTACTAACTTTTTTAAGTTAAACCAACAATATTTTTTTTTCAGTGTAGTAATCACAACATTTTTTCTTTTGTCAAATCAACTTAAATAATTTATTTAGTTCAGATAACATATAATTTTGAGTTTCTGGTGATTAAATTAATCTACTTCATTGTATTAACTCACTTTTTCCAGTTCAATGAACTTAAAATTTTAAGGTAACCAGGTTACTTACTTTTTTAAGTTAAACATCAATATTTTTTTACAGTGTGTGTGTGTGTGTGTGTGTGTGATGGGAGTGGCAGATGTAGCCGCTAAATCTCCAACATCACCAGTTTAAACAAACGGCGAACAGAGGAGAGTCTGCTGGAGAAAGAGAACGAGACCGAGCTCGTAATAAAACAAGAATCAACATTAGCTTGGCTTTTCAGAGATGGAGAGAACTGGGGGATGTGAAATGTTGTCGAAGTGATGCTAAAATGGTGTTTTATTAAACAGATAAACTGCGATATGCATCTCTCTAACAGAGTTCATTAAAGCATTATCTGCGAAGGCTCATGTTCATCCGCACAGAAGCACAAGCAAAACAATGTTCCTCCACAAAAAGCATGCAGTTTTGTTTTTTAACCACTTGAAGGCCAAAAGTAACAGTGTACCTTCTGAATTTTGGTCTGTTCATCTCACAACTGCTCAACATCTTCAATATTGTAGCATAAATCTTAAAACATCCTTCTGAAATTGTAAATGTAAAGACACTCTTCATACTTGTTTCGATCATGTATCTGTCAGTAAGCTTGAGTGTTGGACGTTCTCAGTATGTGTTCTTCTGCACAGCATATGTTGGCGTCGAGGAGCCCATGGGACCGGTGTTGCTGATGTATTGTGCTGGGCTGTTGGGGGTCTGAGCGGCTGGTCATCTGTTGTGTGGTGTTGGAGATTATGCAGCTTTATCATTAGAACAGATCCAGGAACAGCTGATCCTTGTACCAACCTCCTTTACACCTAATTAGCCTCATCAACAGCCTCACCTGAACTCAGCATGAAGCGCAGCCACCTGGGAGAAAGCGACAGGTAAAAATACCTCTCAGGTCCCGCCCAGCTCTATTATTACACCAGCTGCACATTAACTCACCTTTTACACACATGCATGAGTGGCAAAGCCTGCATAAACACCCCAAACACAAAGAAGCATGTGTGCATGTTTAACACAAACTGTGTTTCACAACAATAAATAAAGGCACAAGCATTTTTTCTTACATAAAATACCTTGATTTTATCATGTTTTTTTTGTGCCCAGCATTTTTTAGAGTGTACACTCCCATACACACACACACACACACACGTATATAAATTAATATATGAAGAGTTCAGATGCAAAAGCCTCTAAGTGCCATTTGAAATTTTCTTCTAGAATGATCATTTTTATCAAGCTTGTGTATTTAAGTTCAGTGATTTGACTTAAATGGCAATGATAATTACCTATTACTTGTTATTTAAGTGAAATTACTGAATTTAAATATACAAGTTTGATAAAAAATCATCATTAAAGAAGAAAATTTCAAATGGCATTTAGAGGCTTTTGCATCTGAACACTTTATATATATATATATATATATATATATATATACATACAAACTTTTATTGTGATTAATCATGATTAATCGATTTGATTTATTTGTACCATGGTAAGACTAATGTACAATTTTGTTATTGTTAATTCAAAAATATAAAATTTTAATTTAAAAAAAAAATCAGTAATTGGAATAAAGCTGAAACTAAAAATATTAATCCAAAAAGTCAAACTTTATTAAAAAAAAAATTATTTAAATTAAAAAAAAGGGAAAAACTAGAAATGTTGGCAACTAAATGAAGTAAGTTTATGATTGTACTAAAATTACTAAAACTGGCCTAAACATAAATTAAAATATAAAGAACAAAAAAAAAACATAACATAAAGACTAAAACCTAAACTAAAATTAAAATAACAAAAATAGTATTTATTAATAAATCCTATAATAGTATATTATACTAATAAAGTGCGTGTGTGCGTGTGTGTGTGCCCAGCTGCTGGTGTCTCACACTGTTAGTGTCCTGATATCCCCGTGGGTCTCCACCGTCACCAGGACAACAGCGCCAGATGAGCCGCTGTTGCATGCGGTGATGTCTATTATAGCATGTTGCTCGAGCTGCTCACTTTGCCTTCTTTATATTATGGTTAATAGTTACACATCAAAGTATAATAAGGCGGGTATCACTATTTGCGTACTTTTTTTCCATCATAAACAAAGTATTAAAGTCGAGTGTGTAAGTGAAAAAAGGAAAGTCCTCCAGCTACTTTACTGAGAGACAGGATGCACCAGTTTTACCAGCTGGACTGGAAAACACATCCAGAACAACTTTGTACGTAAGATTTCGTAAGTTTTACCTTTCACTAAACATATTTAGATATACGGGAAATCTTAATATGTTTAGTGAAAGGTAAGACTTACGAAATCTCGATGTAAACAATGCGTGAAGTTCACGCGCTAGCGATCACTTCCGGCGCATGCGCACGCAGACCGAAGCGCCCGTTGGACATGACTATGGTTACAAGAGGTAAAAACGATATAAATACAGTTCGTTTTCTCACACAAACCGCTCGATTCGTGTCTTAGGCCATCAATGAGTCATTAAATCATGTTTAATCTTGACTTCTCTCTGCATGTTCTTTGAGGTGGACCCAGGGTGACCCCCAAATGTATTAAATGACTGATAGACAACAACGGGTTGACCGAAAAAGATCAAAATTGAAACTACTGAGGAAACAAATACACCTACTACATCTTGGATGCCCTTGAGGTAAGCTAAAACATATCAATAATTCATTTCAAAGTAAACTTTCCCTTTAACACAGCAGCAGAAGAAGAAAAAGAAAGATAGTAAATGTGTCATTGTTCATTTGAAACGACTGCCTGCCATAACTCAATCCCATCCGCTGAGCCGCCCACCCACAATTCATTTCCTCCGTCTCTGTTGTCAGTCCCGTGTCTCTGCTCTTCTCCCCTAATGACGTGTGGAGTTTAATTAAACACAATCTCAGTCATCTCACCTGTCAGCTCTTCTCTTTCTGCCTGATCAGTGTCTGGCCCCCTGGGAAAGAGCCATCGCTCGCTCTCTTTCTTTAACTCCTTCTTCTCACATCTCACATCAATACACAAGCCAGGGACGGGTCATCTGAAGAACCTCATGTAACATTTAGAGACCATGGTATATGAACATGGACATCATATGAAAGAAGCATATCTGATATCACTGGACGGTGGTTTAAATATTAATTTTATACCATGAATTTCGGTAACACTTTACAATATGCTTAACTAATGCACATTTAATCACGTGTTAATGTTAGATAAACCATTTATTAATGATTCCTGCATCAGCAATTAATAAAGATTCTATGATTAATATGAATTGTTATGAATTAAATGTGTCATAATTCCATATACTGTAATATTAACTCGAAGCCATTTCATCTTCCAGTTGTTTGCTTTAATTAATCATTAGCTAATGATTTGCACAAGATATCATAATGTTATGACTTTACTGTTGAGGCACAACAAGTAAGGTTGTTAAGTATTAATTAAAAATCCTTTAAAACGGTTTTCAACGTTGATAATAATCCGAATCATCACATTAGAATGATTTGTGAAGGATCTTGTGACACTGAATAATATTGTAATAATATTTCATAATTTGATCTAATAAATGCAGCTTTGGTGAGAATAAGTGACTAAAAAAAACGGCAAATGTTATATGTGGTGTGTGACCCAGACTCCTTCAAACTTTCCAATGATTCCCATTCCTAAACATGACCTTAACCAGTATAATTATATTAAGACTTGAGACTTGAGTTTAGTCCGTTCTAGTTCGTCATGTTACTCTCATCATAATGATGTGTCGTCTTTACTGTAGCCACAGGCTCTTGTCAACTCTTTCTGCATGTCTCTTCACACACTCGTTGTTTCCGTGCTCCTGCTCAGGTGTTTCCTGACTATGCTTTTAGTCTCTGTTCTTTTTCTTTGTCCTTTGCGTTCGTCAGACTCTGTGTTTGGGACGGGTGGCTGTGGTGTGTGTGTGTGTGTGGGGTCAGTCAGGCGTGCGTGGAGACGGGAGTCCCCCGTGCCGAGATTCCTCGCTGTCTGCCTTAATTGAGACATACTGTCATAGTGACAAACACATTTGCATGGTGAGTGTGTTGAGGGGTTTCTGTGGATGGAGGGGGCAGGGAAGAACGAGCTGTTAATCAGCTCTCCATCTCAGAGAACGACAGAAAAGAGGCTCGTCTCCTGATGCTGACAGCTCTGAGAGGAGGGGTGCTTTCATACTCCTCTCTTCTCTTTCTCTCGCTCTTGTCCACTTAATGTTCAGCGCACACTGAACTAAAGTCTACGACTGAAGTCTTCCTCAGTTGAGGAAGCATGTTAAAGGAGTTGTTCACTTTAAAAAAAACTTTTGCTGATAATTTACTCACCCCCACGTCATCCAAGATGTCCATGTCTTTCTTTCTTCAGTCGAAAAGAAATTAGATTTTCTCCATATAATGGACTTCAATGGGGACCAAACGGTTCAAGGTCCAAATGAGAGTTTCAGTGCGGCTTCAAAGGGCTTTAAACGACACCAGACGATGAATAAGGGTCTTATCTAGCGAAACGAGCGGTTATTTAAAAAAAAATACAACAGTTTAAGTTTTATAAGCACAAATGGTCGCCTTGCTCTGTTCTGTGATGCGCGTTCGTGACTTCGTGAACTCGTTTATCAAAAAATCTTTTTTCGATTCATGACTCGAAGGGTCCTAGATAAGACCCTTATTCATCGTCTAAAAGCCCTTTGAAATTGCACTGAAACTCTCATTTGGACCTTGAACCGTTTGGACCCCATTGAAGTCCATTATAGGGCGTTTTCACACTTGAAAGTCCGCACCAAGGTCCAAACCAAAGGTCATGTTTTGAAACATTTTATTCTTTCAGAAAGTTTTGGTTTGGTTTCACACGAGCGCACTAAAGAACTTTACGTGACACACTTTTACGTCCTGTCGTCATCATCTATATGGGCTGCATCTTGATTGGTTTAGTAAATGGACGCGCGTCTGACGTCAGCGTGTGGTCAATTCGGCGGGTAACTTTGACAACATGAACGAACAGACGCATATCGTTATAACTATATTGTTTATTTTTATGGCATAATTATTACCGGCAGCACCAACTATACACAAGGCTAGCTCGAATTCGCCAAATGAACGTCCTCGTCGTGCAAACGTTTTATCGTCGCCGACAGGAAAGGAGGAGAAGACTGCAAGTTGACTTCTCATTATGTCATCAGACCATACTTCTATTAAAAACCACGTCTCCTCCTCTCCCCATGTGCTACACGGCTCAGTTTTTCCGGCTTTTTGGGAACCACCGGGACTTCCTGTAAAAGGTCTGAAAGTCATACATAAATGCTGTCACACTATAAACAAACCAAACCTTTTTTCAGTTTGATCCGGACCGAGACTACCTCTTTTCATCGGACCAAATTTCATCTGTTTGGTCCGGGGGAGGTTACACACCTATAATTTTGATGCGGACCAAACTGAAAAGTCCAAAAGTCTGGACCAAACAAGGTACAGTAGGTGTGAAAGGGACCTTCATTTTTTTTTTTTTTTGTAAACAATAGGCTGTATTTTCATACGCTTCACATGCTTCGTTAGATGGCCAACTCATAAAATACCAACACATTCTCATCCTCGGGCGTCATTTAGTGACGCTTTTTCCAATGTGTATACACCCTTTAGCGTCAATATAACTCGCTTCGGTCATAGGTTTAGGTCTGGGGTAGTGTCAGGGTTAGACCACTAGGCGGCGCCTTCTGGCCCATATTTATCTGCGTCTCATATTGACGCTAAAGGGTGCTATCATGTGTGTTGGATGTTTACGTATTGTCAAAAGCATCAGTATATGACACCTTGGGAAAATACCTACATGTTCCCATGAGATCGGATGAATCTAAAATAAATAAATAAATAAAAATAAAATATAATAAATAATAATAAAATAAATAAATAAAATGATCGGATGAATCTCACGACACCTCAGACTTTGAACGACACTCATTTTGCGCTACGGTATGGGTTAATGACAGTGTTTGATCGCACTCCGACAGACGTAAGAAATCCTAATTGCCCCGATGCAAAGATTTAAAGCGAACAGAATCCCTGCCGCTCAAATGCATTAGCGGCGGCTGCATTAAACTAACATGGAAACACGACGTAGCCGTTCTCATTGGCGGAGCGCTGAGAGAGAGAGAGAGTCCCTGCGGGTGCATTCTGCGCTCTACCATAAGCAAACTGAATATGCATTAATGAACTCCATTGAAATGCAAAGTCTAGCAGCAATTTGTTCCATAAAGCTCTTAGGGAAATATGGATTAGACAGAGGGGCGATACATTAGGTGTTTCAGATAGCTTTGAGACGTTGTCTTTTTTTTCTCCACCTTGCTTTTTCTTGACTGAGAGAACCTGCTGTGGTTTCAATATGCATGAAGCCCTTTTCATGTGGGCCGCTCGCTCTCTTTGTCTGTCGCTGTAGGTGGCATGAGGTGGTCAGTGTAAGGCTGGCACGCTGAGCACAGTGTTCTTCACATGCTAAAGGAGTCACACACAACAACACCTTAAATTGTGTTCTGTTGAAGATAGTCAAATCGGGCTAAAGTTTGGATGAGCTACTTAAACGACTTTTAATTTGACACAAGAAACACTATATGGCAGGAGAGCATAATTTATATGTAGTAGAAAACTACATTTCCCTGTAACGTCATCAGAAAAAAAATGCTATATTCTAGAGCCAGACCGATATATCGGCCGGCCGATATTAGGCATTAATAAAATGTACTATTATCTTAATGACTCGTAAATGTTTGTACATTTAGAAAAAGTTGATTGTGGTTTCCAAGCTCATTAATGTTAACGTTAGCGGTCTTCCACTGATGATAGTGGCATTAGCTATAGCTTTGTGGTTAGCTAGTCTATGATGAGCCATAATTTAGCAATAGATAACATCATACTGCAAATTGTAAAACATACATTTTCAATATACAGTGGTCTGAATAAGTTTTGGCACCCATGCTAAAGTTGCCTAAAAAGAGGACTAAAAAATAATCTTTTGGATATTGATCTTAATGCCTTAATTAGAAAAATGAGGAAAACTCCAACCTTTAAGGACACACATTTTCTTTGTGAATGAATAATGCATCATAAATAAATAAATGTTTTTCCTTAAAATACAGGGTGCATAAGTCAGGGCACCCCTATGTTAAATTCCCATAGAGTCAGGCAGATTTTTATTTTTAAAAGCCAGTTATTTCATGGATCCAGGATAATATGCATCCTGATAAAGTTCCCTTGGCCTTTGGAATTAAAATATCGTAAAAATTAAAATATATTGGCATGGTTTTACTTCAGTTCGCCTAATAGCTGGTTTGATTTGCATTGAAAGATGATCTTATGGAAAGTACCCCATGCCAATCTCAAGGCATGGTGAATGGTGTGTGATGATGTGGGGATATTTTAACTCCAAAGGCCAAGGAAACTTTATCAGGATGCATATTATCCTGGATCCATGAAATAACTGGCTTTTAAAAAAAAAAATCTGCCTGACTCTGTGGGAATTTAACATAGGTGTGCCCTGACTTATGCACCCTGTATTTTAAGGAAAAACATTTATTTATGTATGATACATTATTCATTCACAAAGAAAATGTGTGTCCTTAAAGGTTTGAGTTTTCCTCATTTTTCTAATTAAGGCATTAAGATCAATATCCAAAAGATGATTTTTTATTCCTCTTTTTAGGCAACTTTAGCATGGGTGCCAAAACTTATTCACACCACTGTAACAGGCCAAGGAGAGATGATAATTGAAGCGTGTTTCATCTGTTTTTATTTTATTTTTGAAATATCCATTTATACTGATAGTTTGGAAAATGCCTAATATCGGCCGGCCGATATATCGGTCTGGCTCTATTTGGAACTTGATGGACACAAAGCAAACCATGTCACAAAAACCACGGTATATGTGTAACGGTATAGATTGATGTATACAGCCTCGGGCCACCTGAGTGAGTCTGGTTCACACACACTTTCAGGAGGCCCCTGGTGTAGAGAAGAGAGCCACACTGAAGGGCCGAATCAGTGACAGCAGTGGCTGTACGGCTGCTGTTAGACCCTGAAGCGCAGACTTAATTAAACAGACCTCTCTTTAATGAAGTGGTCTCCTCCATCGATCCTGCTGAACATTGGGTCTCTTCCTCTGCTGGGTTGGCTGGCAGCCATTTGGCTTCGCTCTGTCAGCTCCGCGCGGCTAATTAGCTCTGTTGTTCTTTTGCCTCCCTGAGATTTCCTCCCTGTTTCATGTTGAGGAGGGAAATGCAAAGAGGGCTGGATCAGGCATATAACAACACAACTGCCACCCGTCCTTACATCCAAAACACGCTGCAGCGGAGACTGAGACATGTCTTCATGTAAAAGAGCACTCATTGTGTCTGTATGACTGTGTGTGGTTATATATGGTTAAGGGATAGTTCACTTTGAAATTAATTTTTGGTTTTACCTCTAAGGCATCCAAGATGTCTTTGTTTCCACAGTAGTTTCAATTTTGATATTTTTAGTTCAAACCGTTCTTGTCTGTCAGTCATATAATGCAGGTCTATGGTCACCACCTCAGAGCATGCACAGAGAAGTCCAAATTAAATATGATTTAATGACTCGTAAATGTAAGTAGATAGGGTTGGGTATCGTTTGAATTTGAGCGATTCTGATTCCGATTCCTTGTTTCGATTCCGGTTCCTAACGATTCTCGATTCCGATTCTTTTAAGAGGCAGGGTCAAAAAAGTTTAACTAACCTTGCTAACCAACGGCCTTTCTGAAGGAAATACTCCTGTCACAAATACTTCTTTTGTCACAAATTTTGCATTTTGCCGAGATTTCGTTATTTTTAGAAAAGTGTAGCCACACTTTGGATCGCCGACGTAAGCTACTCATGTTCGACACGCGTGGTTATGCCAACACTTCCGGTAGACGCTTCTTCGTAGGTGTTGTTCAGCGGTTTCTTCTTCCGCTCGGCGGACTGTGAATATCGAAACTAGGAATTGAAATTTAAACTTTTGAACGATTTGAAATTTGAACGATTCCGGGAAAAACGAAAAGTTAGTCCCGATTCCAATCGATACTCGATTCTCGATACCCAACCCTATAAGTAGAACACATTGATGGCCTAAGACACGAAACGAGCGGTTTGTGTGAGAAAACGAACACGTTATTTTGTTAGTGTGGGGCTATTTTGAGCTTTGTTAGTGGTATTAACTAGCGATTTTGAATTTTCGTTACTCTCTGCCCTAAATAGTGTTATACTAATCAGTTTTTAGAGATAAAACTCTTTACATTCGATTATCATAAAACAAATCTCAGAGAACGGTCGACTAGGTACCGATGTTTTATTAGACCAAAGGTTCATTATTGCGCTATGATTGAATCTGGAAATAAAGAAAAATGACTGTAATGACATGTCTGTAATTTGACCTCAAACAGATTAATTAATACAGACATCATAAACAACGTGGTTGAACGACCAATTTGCTACAATATGGTTTCAGGAACAGTCATAGCTACTTGATTTCTTCGACGATGCATTGATTTATGTCTTTGTACAGAAACTCACCAATAAATGAATCTGTTTGCAAAATAAAGTACTAGAAACCCAGTCTTGAGTAAAACTGTAAGTGCTCTATCAAAAAAGTAACTTGAGTAGAAGTTGAAGTGCTCTTTAAGCACCACACTTAAGTAGAAGTACTAAAGTATTCAACATTTTTTGTACTTAAGTATGGCAAGTAGTTTATTTAAAAATTCACTACTTAAGTACTAAAAGTACAAGTATTGTGTCATGTAATTATTAAAGAAAGCAGTCAAAAGTTTGAACTAGCAATCAAATAAGGCGTTTTGGCGGGATACAAATTTGCTTTGGCGGCCATTGCAGGACAACCCCTGCATTAGTTGTCAATGTGTGTGTCAATCAATACCATTACCCTATAAAACTGGCGCGTGATTTAGGCAGCATGAAAGCCAAATTGCAACGAATGATTCGTAAAATTTTTATAATTGTAACGAGTAACTAGCAGAACATTAAAAAAATATCGAAGTAAAAGTATTAAATTCATCGAAAATATCTACTGAAGTAAAAGTAGAAGTATGAGAAAAAAACAATACTCTAGTAGAGGACAGATACAGCATTTTAGTACTTAAGTAGTCCTACTTTGTTACTATACATCTCTGCAAACATGATATGAGGCAGGATTGGGATAAGCAGTCTCGATATAGATTTGCCTATATTCTTTTCCTATAGGGGTTTCAAAAAGGTTTTTGTTAAGAGTTGCCATGAACTATGCCAAGGTGAATCACAGCATTATAACCTTTTATTTGAAGCAAAAAATAACTTTGACAATCGGACAGAAAGACAAAGGTACAAGACTGAGTTTTTTGATTGTTATACAGTATGCATGGCCGGCACCTTCAGCAGCTTTGGAGGAATAACCGGAAATAACAATGTGAATACGTGATTGAACTGGCTGATTCGCATCAGTTTTCAGTGTTTAAAGAGGCATTCTTTGTGTGTGGAGCTTTAGACCACAGCAATGACAGGAGATGTTGAAGGTTAGCTCATATCAAGCGCACTCGCTGCAGAACGGCTTCATTCGCCACATTCACACTGAGCCAATTTAGCATCCGCGGAGCAGCATAATAATAAGATATACAATTATACGTATGCTGGACTGACCCGAAACCCTTAGACTGAAATCATGTCCTTATGTATGTATTCAAATAAGACGAGAGGTGTCTCCTTATGTGGGCAAAATGAGGCTCGAGAACGACGCAAATCTGTGAATAGGCGGGAAAGAGGCTGGCGAGGTGAGGCCGCGGCGTCCAGCTTCGCGTTTGTGAGATGCAAACACACACTGTAAAAATTGATTCATGGGAAATATTGAGAACATTTCACTAATGAAACCAAGAGATACATTTTCCTTATTTTTTTAAGGAAACATGCACAATTTTGAGGCTTGAATTGAGGAACCGATTAAGCTGATAAAATTAAGGAAAAAGGGAGATTTATGCGGTTTTATTTTAAGAAAAATAAGACATTTATGCGGTTTTATTTAGAGACACCATTGTTAGTTCCCAGCATGGCTGGTAATGGAGAGGAAATATTGAAGTTGTGTTATTTTACGTGTTTTTGAGTAAAGCGAAACAAGTTATGTTTGACATTTGAAAGAGTTTCTATTATCTTGAAGTTTCGATCGTTCACATTGTGCAGAAGAGTAGGGTGTGCATGTATATGTAGGTATGATCATTGAGTAAACATTTTGCTTTAATACTAGTGCAGTATCAAGTTTGGTTATGTGCTGTATTAGTGGTATACAGTCTTTTAATAATGTAATATAATTCATTCAAATTAATTTAGTCAAATATAAACAGGTTATTTCACACACTTTTGAGCGTCAACTTATAATAAAAAAGCATCTTCACTAAAAATATTATAGACTAAATAATTAAAGGGATTTATTCAGGTAGATGAAGGAAAGAAATCAAGTCAAGTCAAGTCACATTTATTTATATAGCGCTTTTCACAACACAGATTGTATCAAAGCAGCTTCACAGTGATAACATGAAAATCACTCAAAAATATTATGTGCATTATTGTTACCATAATTTTATTCATTAAAATAGCAGTGACATGTTTTACTATTATCATTGACTGAGGTATTTTTACCTGGTAATGAGGAAAATGAAAGGTTAACAATTCAGCTTACTGTAAATGTGAAGCTATTAAATGTTGTAAAGGTCGGATATTTTACAATTCAGGCAAAATTACATTTATCTTCTATTCTTACTTGTGATTCAGTTTTGTTTTATACATTTTTCTGCGAATATTTCAAATCAATTGTTTTTTTTTTCTCCCTTAAACCACTGGTTGCACCATGACCAAAATGGTCAGCATGTTTTTATTTCACTAGCATGATTTAAGAGTAACTTCAAAGCTCTTTCCACCCACTGAGTAACTTAAAGACATGAGACACACAGGCCAGTGATCGCATGTGTTTATTCTGCTCTCTGCTGGTGAAAAAGGTACAGTGCTAAAAAGTGAAGAATAGATAGGCCTACATCAGGACTTAACTACACACATAAGAACGTTCTGCTCAAAGCTGCCAGATACCAAAAAATAAAAAAATAAATAAATAAAATTCAAGATGCACTGAATCCAGTAAATGGCATCTAGTGTTTGTATGGCCTAAAAAGGAAAAAACCTAGTCACTTTTTTAGTACACTCTCAGAAAAAAAAGGTACAAAAGCTGTCACTGGGGCTGTACCTTTTCAAAAGGTAACCTTTTGTCCATTGTAGGTGCTAATAAGGACATTTTAGGTGCTAATATGTACATTTTAGGTGTTGATGTACATTTTAGGTGCTAATAAGTACTTTTTTAGGTGCTAATATGTACTTTTTAATTGCTAATGTGTACATTTTAGGTCCTAATATGTACATGTTAGGTGCTAAAATGTACATTTGAAGTGTTAATGTGTCCATTTTAGGTGCTAATATGTACCACGAAGGCAGTGTTTCCCAACCCTGTTCCTGGCGGCACACCAACACTGCGTGTTTTCTTTGTCTCCCTAAAACACACCCGATTCAACCCATCAGCTCATTAACCCACCTGATTATGAGCTGATGGGTTGAATCAGGTGTGTTTGATAAGGGAGACAAAGAATACACGCAGTGTTGGTGTGCCGCCAGGAACAGGGTTGGGAAACACTGACTTACAGCCCCTGTGGCAGCTTTTGTACCTTTTTTTTCTGAGAGTGTATGGCCTATCAAATTGAATTATATACTAATCTGGGTACTTTCCTGTTATCCGGACCCCACCATATACCATTTGGGAACTATAGTCATCCCTGATTGTTCTTAACCCCAGTGACAGGTAGGATTAGGGGCGTGGTTAGGGGTAGGCCATCGTGGGGTCCGGATAACAGGAAAGTACCCTAATTCAGGTCTAAGGCTATATTTAATAGACTGAATTGGTGGGTCAGTAACATTGTATAAACCTGGGCAAAATGGTGCCAGTCCAAGCCGGTCACAATTAACCCTCTGGGGTTGTTCGTTTCAGAGTCACACTCGAGGTGTTCGGGCCCAAATGGACCCAAAGGGCGGGATTCATATTTAAAAAAAAAAAAAAAATGATTTACTCTTTTTTTAATAATATTTTTTCTTTTCTTTTTTGGTGTTTTGATAAAATTAAAAAAAATATATAATTAGTATTAATGCAATAATTATGACAAAATTTCCCCCCATTGAACATAATAGAAAAAATATTTAATTTTTTTTTTTTTTTTTTTTAAGCTGTATTTCATTTTAGAGTCAAGCCTAGGCCTCATAAAAGCAATTTTTGAAATGAGATGGATACCATCTGGTGGACAAACTGAGCATTTTAAAAATGCAAAACACATGTATAATCTGAATTTTTAGTGTGTTTGTGTATAAAAGTGTGTGTGTGTGTGTGTCTGGATGTGTTTGTTTTGCACTCTTGATGTTTTATAGATTCACCCCTTCACTGTTGTGTGCTTTTTTTTCAAGATCGTGGCTGATTTGTAGGTTGTACGCACAAAAAAACTCAGTATTTTCACATTTTTGCCAATTTCCCATTCATTTTCCATGCGGGTCCATTTGGACCCCAATACCCCAAGTGTGACTATTATTTGTCCCCAATTTTTTTGGGTGTTCAAATACCAAATACCAACAAAGTCACCAAATTTCGGACCATTTCGAGAAAGCTGTGATATAAAAAAAAAAAAAAATTATTTAAATTCATCCATTTGGGCCGAACAACCCCAGAGCATATTGTCACTGCACATAGGCTCATGTAAATCAATATTAATATCTAGGCCTAAATTAGTCTCTCTTCCTCGTGTCCCTCATCTGCTGTGACTGTCCTGCAACACCACATGGTGGTCACCCTACGTCCAACATCAGCAACTGCATAAAAATCATGCAGTTTAAGCTACAAGAATTATATTGTAAAAAAAGTGCTGTGCCTGCAGGAAAAAAATGCACATCGATAGGATCGCTCTTATCTTCCACAAGCCTGTCTGAGAATACGGTTCTTCTGAAGGATTTCCAAGCTCCACGTGTGTCATCGCAACGACATCTCCCGCTTTACCTCAAACACATCCGCAAATGAACGACCAATGCCTGTATGTTTTTAAAATCCCTCACTCATCCGCGTATTCCCCTCAGAATCAATGGCGAGCGCTGTTTCCCCGCTGACAGCCCCAGAGAAACGCACCTCTAATCATGGCAGGGTGTCTGAACGCAAACACCGAGAATGACATCCCGTGCCAACAATGCACATCCGACACTTCTCTCTCCCTCCAGATCCCTCCTCTTAGCTCCCTCGCATTGTTTTCCACGCTTGTCTCCCGGCAGCGGGAGCGTTTCCCTCTCTTAGTGTCAATTAAAAGAGTGAACTCTCTGCATTTGTCAACATATCATCTCCGGGCCCCGGCGTGACGCGCCGATGATTTGTCGGTTCTTCCTGACACGGTGTGGGAGACGGTGATCTCCCTCATTAGAGACAGAGCGAGAGCCATCATATCTGACATGATACTTACCAGCTGAAACCCCTCCACCCTCATCCACGAGGCTGTCAGGCTTGACATATATGGCAAGCCGTTTTAGCTTAAATTTTATCCAACCATACTCGTCATTATTGCATTTTTACCAGTAAGAATTCAATTAGGAAAGCTTTACAATTTAATTCCTACTAGTAGCAATTACAATTATAGAGCTCTCTAATTAAATTCTTACTAATAACAATTACGATTAGAGAGCTGTCTAATTCGATTTTTACTAATTGCAGAGCTCTTTAATTGAATTGCTCTTTAATTTACTAGTAAGAATTCAATTAGAGAGCTCTCTAAATCAGTTTTTACTAGTAAGAGTTACATTAATAGAGCTCTTTAATGCAATTATTACAATTAAAAACTGATTTAGAGAGCTCAATTCAATTCTAAGAATGCAATTGCAGAGCTCTGCAATTCAATTAGAGAGCTCTTTAATGCAATTTTTACTAGTAACAATTAAATTAGAGAGCTCTACAATTCAATTCTTACTAGTATATAGCAATTACAATTAGAGAGCTCTCTAAATCAATTCTTACTAGTGAAAATACAATTACAGAGCTCTATTCAATTATTACTAGTAACAAATACAATTGCAGAGCTCTCTAATTTTGACTTCCATTCATTTTTAATTACAGAGCTCTCAAATTGAATTGTACTACTAAGAATTACAATTAGAGAGCTCAACAAATGCATTTTTACTAATGTCTCCATTGATTTCCATTCATTTTTAATTACAGAGCTCTCAAATTGAATTGTACTACTAAGAATTACAATTAGAGAGCTCAACAAATGCATTTTTACTAATGTCTCCATTGATTTCCATTCATTTTTAATTACAGAGCTCTCAAATTGAATTGTACTACTAAGAATTACAATTAGAGAGCTCAACAAATGCATTTTTACTAATGTCTCCATTGATTTCCATTCATTTTTAATTACAGAGCTCTCAAATTGAATTGTTACTAGTAAGAATTAATATTATTGAGTTCTACAATTAAATTCTTACTAGTAACAACTCAATTGCAGAGCTCTTTAATTCAATTAAAGAGCTCTTGAATTGAATTGTTACTAGTAAGAATGCAATTACAGAGCTCTCAGATTCAATTGTTACTAGTAACAATTATATTTGTAGAGCTCTCTAATTCAGTTATTAGTAAGAATGCAATTTTAGAGCTCTTTAATTCAATTACAGAGCTCTGCAATTATTCATATCTTTAATTCATTTTTTTACTAGTAAAAATTAAATTAGAGAGCTCTCCAATTGCATTCTTACTAGTAAAAACTGAATTAGAGAGCTCTCTAATTGTAATTCTTATAATAATTGAATTAGAGAGCTCTCTAAATGTTATTCTTACTAGTAACAATTCAGAGCTCTCTAATTAAAAATGAATGGAAGTCAATGGAGACATATGACTAGTAAAAATTCATTTGTAGAGCTCTCTAATTGAATTGTTGCTAGTAAAAATGCAATTACGACAACGTATAATTTAAGCTAAAACGGCTTGCCATGTGTCATATCATAACCATTAAAAAGATGATTGCGACTTTTTTCAATTACCAGTTTTCATCTCACAATTCTGACTTTATAAATCGTAATTGCGAGAAAATATAAAGTCATAATTTTGAGATATAAACTTACAATTCTGACCGTTTTGCTCGCAATTCTAAACTCGTTTGATCAGAGTTGCGAGATACTCGCAATAGCGAGAAAAAAGGTCAGAATTGCGAGTTTATTTCTTGAACTTGAAAAAATGCTTAACATAGCTTAATGTAGCTACAAAGACAGTGATGTTAAAAGGCCAAACTCAGTAAACGCCACACTAATAAAGCATACACTGTACAAAAAAGCAGATGAGCCCAGAATATGAAAGCAACACGTTTAATTAAGTGGAAACAAGCTTCCATGGACTGTAACGTAAGAACACTGTGTGTAACTCACAATCTGTTATGTTATCGCTAGCAATTTAGCGATATGCTAATTAGCATGTGCACTAGAATTTGATTTAAAGTTGCTGTTGAATTGCTATGTGAAAAAATTAGGGCTGTGCAAAAATTAATTGCGATTACTCGCATCCAAAATAAAAGTCAGTGTTTACATAATATATTTGTGTGTGCTGTATATAATTATTTTGTATATATAAATACCTATGCATACATGTATATATTTAAGAATTATTTGCGCTTAAATTCTGTATATATATATAAATACATAATCTATATTATATAAATATAAATATTTTGTATATGAATAACACATTTTCTTAAATATATACATGCATGTGTGTGTATTAATATATATAAAATAATTATATATAGCACACACAAATATATCATATAAACACAGACTTTTATTTTGGATGCGATTAATCGCAATTAATTTTTGCACAGCCCTAGAAAAAATACTTAGTATTTTTTTTGTACTTTAAATTATTTAGACATTGCTCTCAATGCTGTGTGCGATAACTTTACAGTATATGTGATTCCCTTATCTTCATTTGTCCTCATGTGATGATGTCATGTGCTTCCCTAGTCTCATGTGTTATGTTGTCGTTCGTCTTGTTTGTGTACGGGTGTGTCTTGGTTACTCAGTTCCTGTGTATTGAAGCCCTTGTGTTTGCCTTGTAGTATTGTGCCTGTAACATTGTCATGTCATGTTTGTTGGAAGTTAATCTGCACTTGGATTCTCACTCTTGCCTTCAGTGGGCATTCATTGCATATGATTTGTTTTTTTTACTGTATACAGGTTATTTAGCTACATATGATTTATGTACTGGATTTAAGAAAGTGAATGAAGATCAACTTCATCAACAACAAAAATTCATCAGTGATCACCAGCGCTTTCGAGCCCTTTTTCAAAATGAATCAAGTACTTCTCAAACAAATATCACTGATAATATTGTGGTCAATAAAACAAAATACATTTCATTATAATTAATATGACTATATACGAAACTAAAGTCACCTAAATTCACGTTTCTGTCAATCTGAGGTTGCTTTTGATTGCGTAATCTGTTGTCATCATCTTTACCTTAAAGGAGAACTCCGGCGAACAATGAACCTTTGGTCTAATAAAACATCGGTACCTAGTCAATCGTTTTCTGAGATTTGTTTTCATGATAATCGAATGTAAAGAGTTTTATCTCTAAAAACTGTTTAGCGTATAATGCTAGTAATAGGGGCATTGACTAAGTAAAAAGAAATCGCTAGTTTATACCACTATTAAGGCTCAAAATAGCCCCACACTAACACAGTAACATAATGAGGCTCCATACATGCAAAACGAAGCATTGAGAACTTTGTAAGTGTACAGACCGTTTAATAAGAAGATACTTTATGAAGACAGTTCACTTCGTGTATACAGACAGGAGCCATCTTAGAAAATAGTCTCGATAAGTCGATCCCCGAACGCCGCTCATACAGTTCAGAAGTTCGCTAAACTTCATAGTTCAGATCACTCAGCACGACGTTCGTGGTTTGACTTATCGAGACTATTTTCTAAGATGGCTCCTGTCTGTATACGCGAAGTGAACTGTCTTCATAAAGTATCTTCTTATTAAACGGTCTGTACACTTACAAAGTTCTCAATGCTTCGTTTTGCATGTATGGAGCCTCATTATAGTATATACATATACATTAACTTTATGTGTTATTTTTAATTTTTATTTTATTTTTTTTCTCTCTCTCTTTTGTGTTACATGATTTATGACATGATTTCTAAATGACTGACCGAAGAAATAAATAAATACAATAAATAAATACAAATTATGTTACTGTGTTAGTGTTGGGCTATTTTGAGCCTTGTTAGTGGTATAAACTAGCGATTTCTTTTTACTTAGTCAATGCCCCCATTACTACTGTAGCATTATACGCTAAACAGTTTTTAGAGATAAAACTCTTTATATTTGATTATCATGAAAACAAATCTCAGAGAACGATTGACTAGGTACCGATGTTTTATTAGACCAAAGGTTCATTGTTCGCCGGAGTTCTCCTTTAAATGCTAAATGCAATGTACTTCCCATTCTCTTCAATCTAAAACAGATTCTTACATGTGTAATCCCACAGTTTATTTTAATTATTGTGATCACTTCGCTTTTCTGCTTCTTGATTTGTGGTGGAGCAGGGCCTCCAAGAAAAAGAAAAAAGGAAAAACCTGAAACAAGAAAATAAAGATCATTTTGTTACTTCTAATACAGAAATCGTGTCCACCCAGTCGGCCTTCGTCAGGTAGCTTAGTATAATATAACCCAAAAGCTCCATCTGACCACAGGCCGACAGTCCTTATTGTTTTAACAAAATTATATTATAAAGACGATCGCTGTTTTAAACGACATCCTTTTGCCAAGTGCACCCAGCCTGTTTCAGTAGTTCTTCAATCATTTTTTCCGGTTTTTCCAGTCTTGCAACAGTATTAAAAGGCTAAACTAGCCTACTGATGATGCAAACTACAGGCAGACAAATGAGCCCAGAATATGAGCAGAAAGTGGATACTAAAAGACACTGGATACAAAATTTGGTATGTGAAAATCACCATCTTAGTCCATTAAGTTAAGCATTCTTTTGTGGTTTTCTACGTGAGGAAAACTTTTAACATGCAATTTGGTTTATTCTGGCTTGTTATATTTGATTGTACAGTATATATAAATCTTTTATACTGTTTTAATGCACGTGCTTCTGTGTCTGTTGAACATTTTAGAAATTTTTTCACAGCCATAAAGAGGTACAGCTACAGTTCTTCGGCATCCCTCGGGCTATCGTTATAGGGGGTTTAATACTTATTTGAGATTCTCATTTGTTAAATAACATTTGTCTCTCGCAGTCGTTCTGTTGGATTTCCACTCCAGAGAACGCTATAGACGGATTCACACACTGTCAAAAAAAAAAACTGTTTTTGTTTTTTCACTGTTTGTTTGATGCTAGGAATAATTTGAATATCAAATAAAATGTTATGACCAAAGGCAAAGTCAACGTACTTTTTCCAGTAACCTTATACCTCTCTTTCCATGAAGGTGTCATATGGCCAAACCTTAAATATTTAGTGTGTGTCTGAAGATCCCGGTTCCCCAGGTGTCTTCTTTAAGGTTAAGACTTAAAGGTGCAATGTGTAACAAAGTTGAGTATCTATTAACAGAAATGCAATATGACATCCATAACTATGTTTTCAGTGGTGTATAAAGAACTTACTTAATTAGCCGTAATGTTTTTATTACCTTAGAATGAGACATCAATAGCTCCATAACCGCGGGAATCCCCTTCTATGAAGGTCGCCATGTTGTGACGTCATATTCCTACCGTAGCCGAACGCGAACAAACAGCGCTACAGAACGCGTTTCATCACTACCTTGAAAGAGAAGTAGCGGAAAGCTGGAAGCTAGCCTTACACTCCGTGAGTAGTGTTTTTTCCCTTGTGAGTGGTGTAAAATATGTAGTTAGGATTGTTTCATGTAACTTAGTTCTCCCTCGCTGTGTTATGGGTTTGTTATGTTGGGGATAGATGTGCTGTTACGTTCGTGAGACAGCTGATGATTAGTATTCATGTCATTGACCGTAAAACAGTACGTTACAGGAATCACTAACCCGTCGATAGAGACTTTTACTAAAGTCTTTTATCACTAAAGTCGATCGCGAAGAATTTTAAAAATCAGAGAAAAAAAGCCTATTGTGTGTAGTAAATAGTATCTATGGGATGCGGAGATGACATGATTGTAACAGCGCGCGCACTTCCGACCTTTGGACTCATGCAGACGCGTCCCAGCTCAGCCACAGTAATGCCAGACGCTCAACAGCTCATATTAGCCAGCTAAACTATTACTACCCTGTTAGAAAAAATATATAGCTGCTCCCTCGCTGTATTATGGGTTTGCTACAGTATGTGGGGAGAAATGTGCTGCTGGTTACGTTTGTGAGACAATCAGCTGATTATTATTTTATTAAATTATATATTAAAACCCTTGATCCTCACCTGACTATGGCTTTGTAAACAGACAGTATTCATGATGTGGTTTATAATGGACTGTGGTACAGAAACAGTGACAATGTTACACACTCTTGGCTTACTCTGGCTATTCTCTGCTGTCTCAGCCGACGAGATGTTTGTCCCGTTTTAGCAACCGTAGCTTCTTCGAAAGGGAGGGGTGAGCAGTGGGCTGAGCCCTTGGTGCAAACTCGCAACCGAACCACTAGATGTCGCTAAAAGTCACACATTGCTCCTTTAAATTGATGCAATATAACTATAATAAATGACCCCATACGCACCGCAGACAAGTGTTTGTGCACAAACATCCACGTCAAGAAAGTAATACAGGAATTTGATCGTATTGTTGTGGATATACTGGATCTCCTGGTTGTGTACACACTGGTTTTGCCGGCCTGTGTTTTGTACTGTATGTTCCCACACAATAATGTCTTCAAACAAACTCCTTAAATTTGCTCTGTAGGATTTGTGTTTACATATCTGTAGCTCTGCCCTACTAACCCTCAAGTTAAACCTGTATAAATGTCTTTTTTTTCTGCTGAACGCAAAGATAAATTCTCTATATATTGATATTAAATTATTTTCTATATTTTTAAAATAATTTTTAGGAGACATTGTTTTTCCCAGCAGGTTTTCCACCTTATATTGTTAACGCCATTCTTTCTTCCTCATATCTTTTACAGTTGAATAAAATGTGTTTTATTGTCTCTTGTGTGTTACAGTGGGTGCAAAGTCCAGTGTGGTGTTTTCCTTTTCTATGTGATGTGAAGTCGAGTAATTATCTTTTCTCCTTTTGGATTTCTGGCCCGCCTAAAGCTTACGTCTACTTGTTTTTGTACATTATATAAATGTCGTCCAGTTTCAGCTATATCCCAGTATTCTTGCCATATTTTGTTTATATTTCCCTTTATAATGGTTTTCATTTCTGCTCTACATAACGGTACTTGTTTATCAACTTTTTTCCTGTTTTATCAACCCGATCTCACGACCAATTCGTACGAATTCGACGAATGATTAAAAAGTGGCTAATTCGTAACAATTCATACGAACTCACTCGTACGAATTAATACGATTTTGCTAAATCGTACATATTTTACGAATTGGCCAATTCGTATGAATTCGTACGAATGACCTACCCCTTACCCCGCCCCTAAACCTAACCATCACGTGGGTTTAGACAAATCGTACGAATTAGTACGAGTGAGGTCGTACGAATTAGTACGAATTAGACACTTTTTAATCATGCGTCGAATTCGTACGAATTGGTCGTGAGATAGTGTTGGTTTTATTGATCCTTTAGCCAAAACATCTACAATCTCATTTCATCATTTTATTTTTTCCCGCATTAATTTCCCACATGTCTAGTACAATTATGTGGTTTTGTTTTATTAATACTATGTATACTTTTTTCTTGATTTACCCTGAAAGAATGGAAGTGAAATGTGACAACATGCCCCATAGGTGCCTCACATTGTAACATCACCATATAACAGTTTAAAATGCTATCTCATCTAATCCAAAAAAACAAGTCAAACCAAAATATTTTCGTAATAAAATACAATTATTAACTTTTTCACATAAAGTAAATGGCATTTTTTTTAATAATTAAAAATAAATAATTTTTGAATATGACAACAAACACACCATAAAACACAGCTATACAGCATAGTTCAAAGCAAAATAATAATTAATCATTTCTGTACATTGACTCTCAGTCTTTGTTGGTCATGTTTTCTCAATAGAATTCATCAAAGTATAGAATATAAAAGCATATTTCTAATAGGGGCACATTGTAACCCAGTATGATAACATGCCCCGACTGCACAACTGGGTTTAAACCCTGCTAGTGTCTTCTGCTAGTTAACGAAGCATTAAAGAACAAGAATAAAATAATATGAGATTTGTCTAAACTTAAGTAAGAATTAAATGTTCAGTGATATCTTACAAAGATTTCAGATTTCATTTGGTGCAGTTTTTCTCTATATAGTGTTGAAATGGCAACTAGTAAATACACCAAGTTTCATCATGCCAGCATGTGTGGTGTAAGTATTTAAAACAAGCGTGTTACAACTAGCCCCGCGTTACTTTGTGCCTCGTGCTGCCCTACCTCTTTTTAGCTCAAATAGAGTAAATGCCAAGTGCAGATCTCTTAGATCTTTCTACTATTACTGGATTTTGAGCAAATGTCTGGTCTCTACACTGTAAAAAAAAGTAAAATAAAAAAAGTTTTCCTGTTAAAAATACAGTAGCAACATTTTAGGGTTTACAGACTTTTAATCATACATAATTTTACAGCAATAAACCGTCTTTTTTTATCTGATATAATGTTAATTTACTGACCTTTTGAAGTAATAATATCTGTTTTGCTCCATTGTAATACACTTACAGCCAACAATCTACTCAAGAGTCAAGTCACATGACCAATCAAAGCTCATCATAAGCAGCTCTTCCACAAGAAAATCAACACTATTGAAATTTAAAAAATGCAATAAGCATTAATTTAACAACATTAAAGCTAACATAAAAACGTACATAACTGATTAGAAAAAAACTAAGAAAATTATGAAGAAACAGTTATTTTGTGTTAACTCAAGGAAGGGAATTGTGGGAATGTCAATTTACATTTTTTCACTGTAAATTTTACATTGATTTATTCTTTTTCACTTCCAAAAACTATTTTTTCAGTAAAATTACATTAATGTACCATTTATATACATATACATATCACAGCTAGCATTTTTCTTTTTTGTATTTACCATTAAAATCACAATTTTTTACAGTGTGCACAGCTGTTATGGATAGATTTTCAGAGCTGTGAATCTTCAAAAAAGATCAGCTTTTTCAACATTACTTATTGCATTTTTATCATTACTAGCTACATTACACATGGTATTTACACATTGTTTCTTATTCCACTCATTTTCCTTATTGTTCTCCATATGTCTGATAACTGAGTTTCTCTTCTAATTCTAATACAGAATAGTAGGAAACAGCTGAGTGCAATCAATGAATGAACTGATGAGTGACAGACAGAATGCTGGGAAATGTCAAATGTGAAAGACACTGTGTGAGAGCCATAGAGTCTAATGGAAAACAAGGGAACACAACCAGACACTTGCTGCGTCCCAATTCGCATACTACCCGTCCTAAATAGTATTCGAAAATAGAATTAGTACGTCCCAAATCGTAGTATGTTGAAATGAGTGTTTCAAAGATACCCGGATGGTCTACTTTTTCCAGTCAGAATCCGAAGTGTAGATCGATGCACACTCTAACGGCTGATATTGCCCACAACCCTTTGCGCGTTGAACGAGGATTCGGTTAGAACTGCAAACACGAGTAAAAAGTGTTAAAAAAAAACTACAGACACGTAGTCGATACGGAGGACGCGCGAGTCCCCGCGGTTGTGTAGAGAGGTTTAGATAAAGAACTTCGAGTGATTAATTATCAGTAGGCCTATCTAACCTGACGAAAATTAATTTATTCAATGTTGTCCACATTATATTGCATTTGCAGCAGCATTGTGAACTTTTGTAAAGACAGGTTTAGCCATTACGTTTTAAATGCATCATCATATTCAAATTGCAAACACGAGGAGAGCATGAAAGACCCACAACTGACAGATGAACCTGCTCTCGTTCGGAAACCCGTTTGGTGCTCGCTCGTCTCGAAACGGTAGGAAATCAAATTAGATAGAATGGAGGATTTTAACTGTGACAACAAGATGATTGACATGGCAGTTTACGGTGACAGGATGCAACGCAGCACGCGACAGAGCTGTCCGTTAAAGATGACGTGATAGTATGTCCCAAAGCTTTTACTACACACTCAAAAGTATGTACTTTTTCCTCACAAAAAGAGTACATACTTTTAAGGGCGTAGTATGGTAAGCGAATTGGGACGCAGCAATTGTGACAGGTAAAAAAAAAAATAAAAAAAACAGTTGACATTTATTGTCAGATCAATAACACTTTTTGTATTATGTGAGCTACTATTGCTTGTACCATACCGAATTTTACCTCCACACTTCCCGCCTGCACATCTATACCACTTCTCTGTTATGTGGTAGATGTGCATATTGCTATAGAAACATGACCATATTTATGCCACTTAAAGCACCACAGTGGTCAGGTGGAGGATATGCCTTTTTATAGCTCATGCATTCTACACTTTATCACCAGGAAGACTCGCTTCATCAAACATAATTAAAACAGAGAAGCTATTGCATTTCTGTTGCCCCTGTCATATTACTAGCCTATCTTTCATTTGTTCTTCTGAAACATCTGTTACTCCTCGAATCATTTTTTTGTACTCACACTTTCTATAATTATAATTTATTCAGTCTTACGGCTTTTTATTGCTGCACTATATTTTCTACAAACAATCAACTGATCCGTTTCTCAACACCTTCGCTCAACAACTTGTTGAACTGAACAAATCAACGATTTGATTTCGCAAACATTGTAGAACGAATCTGTAGTTTTGAGGAACCGAAAGACAGGTAAGTCGAGCCCAGAGGGAAACTCCCATGCACCGACGAGGAGAAGGTGAGACCAGATGCCGGAAGCACTGGAGCTGATTGTCCGCGCGTAATGACGATTGTCTGGACCGCATTCGTGTGGAACATCATTTCCAGTTAAGAGTTTACATTATTTTGTCTGCAACTATATGTATTGAATGTCATACCTGTTATTTAGACTAGAATCTGACTGTATTTTTTTTTTAAATTGAGGTTGTTACTGATCTAGCTGGTCCGGGTTTGTTTGGATGAGGAGAGGCGGTGTTTCGAAACGTCAGAGCTTTACACTTGATTTTATCGGGGTTGAGTTTATATGTTTTGAGACTTCCGACTTTAGGCGACAGTGCGGTGCTCTACTGCGGAACACAACTGCAAATTTCTGTGAATGAAGGGCTCTTAAATCGGTGAGGAGGAGTTCACTATTCATTCCAAACATTCTATACTATCAGAATGTATAGCCTAGATCTAAACATTCCATTTGATTGTACGAGTCAAATGTTTTAGCCAGTTTTTTTTTTTTTTTTTTTTTAACTCTGACACAGTCTACCTTAGTCTAGTCTAGTCTATACCAGTCTACCTTATATTTCATTTAAACTTATTTTTGGAAATCAATGTAACATTACTTTTAATATGGAGGCACTTGTTTTTATTCTTGTGTATGTTCGAGGCTGATCATTTACTTCTCATTATTGTTTTTAGATCAGAAAATGTCAGGCACAAAGGGCTCATCGCTATGTCGCCTGGGTCTAATAGTGACGCTGGCTTGTATCATCTCTCTGAGCTTGATGTTTGTCATGTTTCAATCTCCAAAAAACTGTCCTCTTCCACCTCCTAGACCTGAACAAAGTTTGTCTCCTGAGAGCAAGAGCTCTCTTACTAATGCAATAGAAGACAAACCCGTTCTTCTACTTTGGTTCTGGCCGGAAAATTACAGGTTTGACTTCAGCGACTGCAAAACAATTTACAATATCGACAATTGTCATGTAACGGATGATAGATCTCTCTACGACAATGCAGATGCTGTCCTCATTTTTCACAAAGCCATCAGTTGGGACCTGACCAACCTTCCTCAATCTCCTCGTCCTCCGTTCCAGAGGTGGATTTGGTTTCATGTCGAATCGCCAACCAACACCCATAGAATACCAGGTCTGGAAAACCTGTTCAATCTCACTCTCAGCTACAGACATGATGCTGATATTCCTGTACGGTTGAAATTAAACACTAGGAAGAAACCAGATACGGAGTTTGTAATTCCCAAAAAGGACAAACTGGTGTGTTGGATTGTGAGTAACAATGCTCCCTCAACAGGTGTTGGCACAAGGAACAAGTTTTACCAAGAATTCAGCAAACACATCCAAGTGACTATGTTCGGAAAGGCTTATGCAAAGTTCTTGGATCCTAGCGAGTACTATCCCACCCTAGCTAGCTGCAAGTTTTACCTTTCCTTTGAGAACTCCATCCACAAGGACTACATCACCGAGAAGATAAATGGGCCGTTCGCTGCAGGAACCGTCCCTGTGGTTCTGGGTCCTCCTAGAAAAAACTATGAAAACTTTGTTCCCGGCGATGCCTTCATTCATGTGAACGACTTCCCAGATCCAAAGTCACTAGCAGACTATCTGCTTCAGCTGGACAAGGACGACGAAGCGTACCGCAGGTACTTTAACTGGAGGAAATATCTCTATCCGACTCCTCATTTAGTACAACAACTCCAAGAGTTTATTCTGCCTATTTGCACCGCCTGTGACCATATAGGACGACACAGAGAATATAAACAAGCTCATGATCTCTATGAATGGTATTTCAACTGAAGTCACCAATGATTCATTTTTCTACATGTATTTTTTGGATAATCATTATAGGTTTGCTTGTGTAAGGATGTATAAAAAGTCTTTTTCGAGATACTGTATTTTTAATATCATTTTGTAACCTTTTATTAATCAATTAAACCATAAATAATTATTGCACAAGCACCCGTGGAGCAGTCCCTAAGTTTTACACTTTTGGCGTGACTCATGAACTTGTTTTATAGTCTCTATGCAGGAGGCATTGTGAACAGAACAATACACGCTAATGTCTGTATTGTAAGATGCCTAAGACAGAACTAGGCTACAGGTCTGAGACAAACCACGTGTGCCACGTGACCCCGCAAGTGCCTTGGTGGAGTGACCTCTCACAGAACTGGCAGATCTGGCTCAGGCCATGAAAATGAGATGAACTGCAGGACTTAAAGCAGACTCGTCATTCAATGTCTGAGTTGTTAAATCTCAAATATTTAAATAAAGCAGTTGTAATTGAAAGGACATTACTTGAGTTTTATACAGATTTTCATGTCTTTCATTGTTGCCTGGTTGTTTCTTGTAATACAAATGGGGAACAGATTGTAAGCAAATAAAACTGGCTAACACTGATTCATCCTTGGGCGTGGTAGCAGCTTGTTAGCGTCTATTCAAATCGCACTGTTTTTATTATATAGCCTATCATATTATAGTATATTTACTGTAATTATAATTAGGCAGTGTCAAGGAAGAAGGTTTCCAACCTTCTTGCGTTGACTACTTGCACTGTTTCTGAGATTCATTTACTATTGACACATGGTCTAAAAATTCACTTACACCGACAAACGAATTGTACATTTAATATAGAATACATTTTTATAACTGCTATCTCATAATCATAACATTTGTACATTTTTGACATACAAGTTTAAATTTAAACTCTTATGCCAGGACAAAAGATGGCGCCAGAACGCAAACTGTGAAACAGGAAGTGACGGTCTTGAAACGTGTGATGTTTTATAGTCGTTTCACACAGATATCATGTGGATTTTCACGGGTTTCACAGCAGCCGAGATGTTCTGGGTTAAAAGCAATCATGAGATTAGTTTTAATTTGTCATTTAACTCATCAGCTATTTGTTTTGTAACCCTGGTTTAGCGTTTTATTTAACGTTACTCAAACACGTCATCGTCCTACATCTTCACTGTGGTTAATGATTTACATCCGTAGGAAGCACTAAAGGTTTGTAGTGTATTTTTGATCGGTTTCATAAAGTTCAGCTACTATTTCGTGTTCTACTTTAATTCTGTAATAATATGTTTCTCTCGAAAATTATTCTGAAATGCTTCGATTTTCTTAAATACTTTCATATTCATTCATACAGTTTCTGACCGACTGTTAACCCTTCAGACACTGAATTTATTTTAGTTATTAACGTTAGTTTGTTTAAATCGGCCATAGACTAGTTACAAACTCTTTATCAAACTGTGCATTGTGGTTTCTGCGTGTAATGACTATCCATTGGAAGATGTAAACAACACTGGTCCAGAAACACTTCCTGTTTCAGTTTGTAACTGTTTTCTTTAAGAAAACATCTTAAATATGTTTGTTTAACTTTTTGATTCAGTTTTATATGTTCTGTTGGTTGTATTTTATCCCAGCTTTTATGTTGTGTTAAAAAACTGAAACAGGAAGTGCTTCTGGACCAGTGTTGTTTACATTTTTCAAAATGCTCTGTAAGCAATTATGTTTGGATAAATAATCGTGTACATGTTTATTTTTTTTTTATTGAAATAATTATACATTACAGTAAATAAAAAAATACAACATAAATTAAAATAATAATACAATAAAAAAGAAACAAAAAAAAAAACAAAAAAAAGAAACCGGTATGAGATCATGAAGTAAATAACATAAAAGCTTCACATAAAGACCTCATACGTTTTGCTTTACTATTTTTTAACCCAAGAAGTAACTCACAATAATTTTTCATTTCTATCTGAAATAAAAAAAAATTTGGTTTCCCTTTAGCCCATTTTTGCTTGTGTATATGATATTTCCCCATAATCAAACAGAGGTTAACAACAAAGGCCACATTTGGAGATAAACTTTGTCTATTAAAATAAAAAAAGACCATGTTTATTCTTTAACATCTTTCGAATCAAACCGTACTGTATTGGGTTAATAAATATTACAAATAACTGTAATTCGTAGAATTCATATTCAAGCTAAACAACATTAGCTACGTTCATTAAATGGAAGTATTCCTGCTTTGAATTTTTATGTAAATTGCCGAAAGGGTTAAATCAGTGGTTTCAAACTTATGATTAAAAAAAAGCATCCCAAAATGTGATCATTTATTGTCATCCTAAATTTTGAAAGGCAGATATATATTTTCTAGGGCTGTCAAACGATTAATCACATCCAAAATAAAAGTTTGTGTTTACATAATATATGTTGGTGCACTGTGTATAATTATCTATCTATCTGCACACATATATTATGTAAACAAACATTTATGTTAGATGCGATTAAAAGATTTGACCACAATAACTTTTATATTTAAAGGCAAAAATTATCCAGTAAAAAATGCATGAAATATGTTTGTGAAAATATTTACGTTTCTTATGTTTTTTTTTTCCTCTACTCACTATAATACTGTACTTTCTGTAGATGTATTATGTATTTCTTTGAATCAATTTTTGAGATCAATTTATTTATTTTTTTTTATAATTTTATTTTAGTGACCTAATTAGTTCCTCTAGTCTTATTTTTTATAATTCAATTATACACTTTTCACACTTTTCCAAAACCCCTAGCACTTCTTTGTAGCGTATGTAATGTAATCTAATAAAAACAAAATATTTTCCATAATGTTTTTATAATATACATATTTCACTGTATAAATTTGGTCTTTGTATATGAAAAAGAAGTATGCCTTTGAAATGACCAGACGTTGATATTCTGAGGACAGTGACATCTAAAAGCTTGAAAAGGCCTGTGTGAAAGATCACTTCAGCGTGTGTTTCGATGAGTTATGTGATGATATGTGAAATGCTCTGCAGGTCCGCGTGGTCATCCCCATCATGCCCGTCCAGTGCAGTCACTGCGTTCAGAGACGGGCCGTGCTGAAGCGGCCCAAGACCGGACACTCCCTCTGTAAAGACTGCTTCTTCTGGGCGTTTGAGGAGGAGATCCATCAAACCATCATGTCCGCTGCGCTCTTTAATCGCGGGGAGACCGTGGCCATCGGTGCCTCGGGCGGGAAGGACTCGACCGTCCTGGCCCACGTGATGAAGCTCCTGAACGAGCGCTACGATTACGGCCTGAACCTCCTGCTGCTGTCGGTGGACGAGGGCATCACGGGTTACAGAGATGACTCCCTGGAGACGGTGAAGAGGAACCAGCAGCAGTACGAGCTCCCGCTGAAGATCGTGTCTTACGAAGAGCTGTACGGCTGGACGATGGACGCCATCGTGAAGCAGGTGGGCTTGAAGAACAACTGCACTTTCTGTGGTGTGTTTCGCAGGCAGGCGCTGGACCGAGGAGCCATGATGCTGAAGGTGGACAAGATATGCACAGGCGAGTAATGTCCTTTCCAACATGTGTTCACGAGACATTCGGCGAGAGTTAATGCATTGCATTTTGTGAATTAATACACTTAAATAAATGCAATTTAATTCTCACAGTTTAGTTTTGTTATATATTTCCGTTTTTGTTTGTGTGTTATTCAACATTGGGGTGATTCTAAGATCATCCTCTACTGACGAACAATACTAAATAAGATAAAGTTAACATAAAAGAGTCGACTCAAATTGAATTCACTTCTTGGAAGGATGATGATGTCGTTCGTTATTGATATGGAGTAGTTCATTGCTTTAGGCAGCTTAAAGTATATAGAGACGATAAAGTCAGAATGCTAGCTTTTGATTTTGTATATATTATGTTTTTGTGTGTGTGTGTGTGTGTGTGTGTGTGTGTGTTAAACAGAGCATATTTTTAGGACCATTTTCATCACAGCCAAAGTATGTAATTATTTGCAAGTAATGCAAAAAAAAAAAAGTATATAATTTTTATTATTTCCAAAACAATTTCACTGACTGTCATTTGTGTTGTACTGCCTTTATTTATGCTCTTTTAAATTAAAACTGTTTATGCATTTAAAAAATGTGGCAATTGTTTAATTGTTATCAAAAAAATAATGTTCTTAAAATAGGCATTTTTGTACTATATATATATATATATATATATATATATATATATGAAGAGTTTAGATGCAAAAGCCTCTAAATGCCATTTGAAATTTTCTTCTTTAATGATGATTTTTATCAAACTTGTATATCTAAAGATCAGTAATTTCACTTAAATGGCAATGATAATTACCTATTAATTGTTATTTAAGTGAGATTAATGAAATAAAATATACAAGTTTGATAAAAATCATCATTAAAGAAGAAAATTTCAAATGGCATTTAGAGGCTTTTGCATCTGAACTCTTCATATATATATATATATATATATATATATATATATATATATGTGCTGTAAAATCGATTAATCGTGACTAATTGCATCTAACATAAAAGTTTGTTTACATAATATGTGTATATATTAGTATATTTATTTATTAGGGCTGGGGAACGATTAATCGCATCCAAAATAAAAGTTTGTGTTTTCATATTATATGTGTGTGTAGTGTGTATAATTATTTTGTATATATAAATACACACACATGCATGTGTATATATATTTAATAAATATTTGCGTGTATATACTTATATATATATTTATTTATTTAATATTATATATATATATATATATATATAAAAATTTGATATATTCATAATAACATAGTTTTCTTAAATATATACATGCATGTGTGTACGCACTGAATTAATCGTTACCCAGCCCTATTATTTATATTATATATATTTCTGCGCTTATATATATATATATATATATATGTATGTATATATTATACAGTATTTGCACACACACTAAGTGTATTTCCACACACACATATAATTATAGACAGTATATTATGCAAACGAACTTTTATGTTAGATGCAATAAGTCGCGATTTGACTGATTTGCACTAATATATACAATTATTTGGGGCGGGGGGAGTGCTTGTTTCATGTGGTAACATCTAAATGAACCAATTTAATATGACTGAATCATCCTGAAACATTAGATTACACCTACAGATGTCTATATTTTCTGAGTTTCAGTATATTTTATGCAGTTCAACTCGTATTAATGTATTGTGAAATACACTTTGATTCTCTCAGAAATAGATGTAATCAAATGCGTTTGTTTGGTTGAATGAGCAGGTCACAATGCGGATGACGTGGCCGAGACGGTGTTGATGAATGTCCTGCGTGGGGATATCGCACGTCTCCGGCGCTGCACCTCCATCAGCACGGCCAGCGAAGGAGAGGGCGCCATTCCTCGCTGCAAGCCACTTAAATACGCCTACGAGAAAGAGATCGTCCTCTACGCCTACTTTAAGAAGCTGGATTACTTCTCCACAGAGTGCATCTACTCGCCGAACGCCTACCGGGGTCACGCTCGCGCCTTCCTCAAAGACCTGGAGTCCATCAGGCCCAGCTCCATCATAGACGTCATCCACTCCGGGGAGACGCTCTCCGTGAAGGCAGGGGTGAAGATGCCGGTCCAGGGGACGTGTTCTCGCTGCGGCTATATCTCCAGTCAGGCCTTGTGTAAGTCCTGTGTTCTGCTGGAGGGCCTGAATCGAGGTTTACCCAAGCTGGGCATCGGGAAACATCACCGTCTGCACGGGAAACTTCTGTCCCAGGAGCCTCTGACCGAGCAGGAGGAGAAGAAGCTGAAGGCTGTGGACTTCTGACAAAATCAAGAGTTTTTTTTGTTTTTTTTAACATGCTTGGGGTGGATGTTTATAATGTGAGGTGATTGTTTGAATTTCAACCACAGGGAAATGAATGTCACACATGTTGTATTCATAAGTTAAAGTTGTCTTTTAGAACCAGAGACACTCTTTTTAAACTCAAACACTTTCTCAACTCACAGGAGGAACGTTTAAGATGCTTTTTTTCGTCTTATTTAAACAATAACATGACAATAAAATGTTTTAATCATTTCTTATTTAGTTTTTATATCTGAAATGAAGATATTGGCTGCATCCAGAATCATATACTCTCTTATTATGAATAAGTAATTACTTCACGGCTGCTAAAAAGGTATGGGCACTTTAATTGAAGGGGTGTGCATAAGACTGACATAACATCTTGAAAATGAAGTAGGGTTTATGCATGTTTGTGACAGTCTTTTGTGCAATAATGACATTTTGAATGCAAATATGACATTGTTTAAGATGTCTGTCATCACATCTTGACATAAACCAATACATCATAACCTGTCAGAGACTTTGTCATGACAACTTGACATAAAATGAAGTTAAACTGTCATGACATTGGCTGTCATGAGGCATTTTAACTTTGTCATGTATATTTTTCGTGACCTCAACTACAGTGGTACTAATTGAATTTGTCATTAAAAGTTATAATGGCTTCATGACAGCCAATGTGAAAACCAACCACCTGACAGTTTAATATCATGTTAACCAGTTAAAATAAGTGCTTTCTTAGGTTTAATAATTAATCTGCTATGTCATATTTTTGAATTAACAAGTTAATTATCTCAGAATTAACAGATTAAGTTTTTGCTCTGTTTTTCTGAGTTTTTGAGATTATCAAGTCATTAATTCAGAAAAACAGAGCAAAAACTTTTTTCCATTAAAAAATGATCTCATCGTTCTGAGATGATTAACTAGTTAATTCCGAAAAACAGATTTTTTTTTCTTCAAGTGAATGCAATGCTTCCGTAATCCGTATAATATAAATAGCTTTAGAGTCAATGAAGCTAAAAAGTGACTACATGTGAGCTTAAATGTTCAATTCTCTCTATACCTTTATCAACTGTATAAACTAACTTCGTTACTCTTACTTGTCCTGATATAAAGTAGTGAAAATTTCTTCTAGTTGTGCTCTTTCATAGACAGATATTTGGTTCTTGTTGTGTATTTTGTTTAAATTATCAATATTTTAATACTTTTATTTAATAAGTGATTTGCGCTGCTTCTCTCGCGAGAAAAGAATCGCATTTTCACTCTTTCTCAACATTTATTTTTATTTTTTTTATTATTATTAACAACCACATGAAATACAAAGAACAGAGCAAACACCAGAGGGGAAAAAGAAAGAAGAAGAAGAAAAAAAATTCGACAATAGTACAAATAATGCAAAAGAGGATAATCACATACATAAAGGAGATCACTCTTTCTCAGCATGTGATTGGCTGTTCGCTACTGCTGATGTCACCTAAACTCCTAAACTGAGTTGACGGAGAGAGGTGATGATCAGCATCATGGTACCAACAAAGCCTGGTTGGATTGGTTTGGTTTTGTCAACTCAAAACTAATCCTGCAACCCTGATTTTGTTCAACTGCCATCATGGCGCAGGCCACATGCCTGTATTAAATATAGTCAGTAAGATAGATAGAAATTAACAAATAGTTGTAACGTTTCCATTCAAGACCGCCGCCGGTGTGGCGCTCTTCGACCAGCAGAGGGCGCTGCAGTGAAGCGCGTTTCTCGGTTGTGTGTTCAGTCAGTGTGATGTTTCGGGGGTCCAGTCCTGTCCAGCAGCCACAGACCAGCGTCTAGAACAGCAGGAAAAACTTGAGCTCAGACTTGTCTTCTGAAACGAGCTCTACACATCGTCTTCAGAGTCGGATTAGGAGCTGAGCACTTTCGGAAGCGCGCAAACATGGACGATCTAGGTAAAACGCATATTCCCACATGTTGTTTACAGACAGACACAAACATAGCGGAAAAATAAGAGAGGGAGAGGGAGAGAGAGGCTAACTACAGTAGCCAGTGAGCTAACGCACTAGAGTTGTGATACAAAGTAACGTTAATACTTTCTCCGAACGCGACGTCATAGTGATACAGTGTAACTCTTGACGTTCCATCCTTCTGAACGCGCTATTAGTGTCTGTTACAGTTACAATATTAGACTATCATGTGTCAACAACAACAAAATACTAACACTGAGGATGACTGTTGTTGGGCTGTACGCGGTTTTCCCCCTTTGACAAAACATATTCCGTCATTAAATAGTTATTAATCTTTTTCAAATGATTCTGCTTATTTGAAATCTCATTGTTTATCATTAATTACATTTTTCTTTCGCTCATACTTTCAGTCAGAGCCAAAACGCAGGTCGAGTCAAAGAAGTTGATCAGTAATCACAGGTTGTAGGTCCAGAGATACACAGATATGAGCTAAGACTTCAAAATATACATAATAAATATAAAATATAATACAGCTACGCCTTTGTATGTGTATGTATAAACGTTACAATGTGTGTCAACGATCAGGATAGCACATTTGATAGATATGCAGTGTGTAGTTCAGTATGAGTGGGACCTTTGCTGTGAGAATGAGTGTCGTGATGACCAGCAGAGACTGATGCCAATGGAAACATTACGAGTCACTTTGGATAAATGCACTAATAAGCCTCGGATAAAATGCATAAATGTTTTTGTTGCATTCGATTAATGCAATGCAACAAAAACATTTATGCATTTTATCCAAAGTGACTTTTTTCCCCCGCAAAAATGCAACGTAGATCACTTTGGATAAAATGCACACATGTTTTTGTTTACGTATTTATTAATTAATAATGTGAAGTTAGACAATCATTATCACGAAATTGTTTTGCAGTAATGACTGGTTGACTGCATTACTTTAGCAAACCGCAGGAATAATTTGACATCTGAAGAAGGAAGATATTTAATTGTGGTAGTTCAGTTCATGTTGTTTATCGGGCTGGAGATATAGAGGCGCAGGTCTGGAAGAGCCCGAGTGACGGGCGAGTGCATGCCGTCTTGGATGTGATGGTGTGAGGAGGACGGGGAAGTCCAGTGCCTGTGTTTGGAGTGGGGGAGGGAACTGAACTGACTCACTCGAGGGTCAAAGGTCGAATGAGAGGAGTTTTTTCCAACCAGCTGCTCACAGTGGAATGCTTTATTAGCTTTGTTAGAGGCGATCAGTGTTTCGGATTTAGAATTGGCCTGTTGATGAGGTCAAATGTGTTTGGACACTAATGCAGCGCTCTATGAAATCCATTAGTATTTTCGGGAAAAATTCAGTTCTAGATTTCATTTTAATGGTTTCATGAAATTCCAATAACTAAAATGGATGTCTAATCAATTTCATTAATACAACAATTTAAAAGTTTATAAATATTTAAACATTAATAAGGCCCTATGAAATGTCTTTTATGTTGTTTCTGGATCCTATGTTTACACATTTATTACCAAAAATGGTGGAAATCAAATGAATGCATGACTTGATTAACCTTTTTTAAATGTAATCAAATTCAATTTGCACAATTCTTTCTATTTTTTTGCCAAGTGCTGCACCACCAAGGTTTACAGGTAATTGTGCAGAAAAAAATGTGATATTCCTTAAAAATGTTTTAATAAATTCCTTTTATTAAATTATAAATATTCCGTTTAATAAATTATTATTATCATTACTTTGAGAAGTACATTCTTCAAAAGTAATATATTTCATTAAAAAGTCAGACCAAACTTTTATTTTGATGGTCTGTCGTGAAGACCTTTTAAGTTCCCTTATGTATATGATATGATGATAGTTTTACCAAATGAATTGGTGAAATGCTTCTGAAGTGACTGAAAACACCTCATTTTACACCTCAAACACCACCAAGGGCATCCTATTAAGTAGTTTGGCACGCAGGGATTGTATTTGTGAGAAAGAGAGAGAGAGAGAGAGAGAGAGAGAGTTGCTCTGGATCACCCAAGTTACACACACACATTTTTTCCAATTGGCCTCTGCATATAAACCTCAGCATTCTGGTACTCACACGAGGTTGTTGCGGTCACGCAGGTGCACAATGAGGGTGTTGTTCAAGCGAACGCTCTTCCTCATCTGGGCCTCATTGGACAAGTCGTTAAGGTAGTCGTTTGTGGAGAATCTCAGAACAATGATGATTTGTCTGTTCATTTATTTAAAGAATTTGGCTTTGGCCCACTCAACCACTTTTGTGAAGTAAACGCTTGATCATTTCCATCGGACGAGGAAACGCTCGTCTGTGGTTTATTTAAATAACATATAAAATAATACAGTAAAACAGTGATATTGTGAAATATTATTACAATTCAAAATAAGTGTAATATGCATTTTCCGACCCAATTTTAAAAAAAAAAGGCACGGTTTAGATTTAAATATGCAAAAGCTTAAGAGTCTGTGATTGGATCATTATTGCAGTGATTATTATGTTTCTAGCATGTCATTTCATTTCTTAAACACACATGTAGGAACTAGAAAGAAACACTTAATGACCATACACTCTTAGAAGAAAAGGTTCTATATAGAACCTTTAAAGGTTCTATCAGTGCTACGTATTTGGAACCCCTAAAAGGTTCTATAAACTCTTAAAAAAGGGTTCCTCTGGGTTCTATATAGAACCCTGGGGTTCCATACTTGGCCAATAGAACCTTTCACCAAAAAAAAATGGTTCTATAGAACCATTTTGGAGTTCCATATATGAAGCGGGGGATGGAACCATTTCTGGTTCTAAATAGAACCTTTTCTTCTAAGAGTGTATTCCACCAGGTCCAGACCTTGATCAAACACTCATGCACATCTAGATGGAAATAACATCACGACATTAATTTACATCAAGATGTAGATGAACATCAGTCTCACACACTCTCACCGATTCATCTGTGGAAATGATTCTTCATGCTCCTCACAATCTGAGCCTGATGAATCTTAACATTATCATCCTGCAATATGACCATGATGTGCTTCACACAATTAGATCTAAGAAATAGATTCTTAAGCATTTGCCTATTTAACCCCTTAACTGTCACCGACCCAGTACCGGGACGCCTAACTTTACTTCACTATATTTCTATTAAATCCTAATCTAATTATGACAAATTATATATTTTTGGAAAGGTCTAAGACTTCTAATTAAATATTCGACCCCTGTTTTGTGTTAAAAATTATGTAGGAAGAGTAATTAATGAATTTATGACAAGAGTGCACCTAAAAAAATCTGCATCATAACAGGAGGTCTGACCTTTGTCACAAAAAGTTGATGCACCCACTTTTAATCATTGAAACTTCTGTTTTTATGCTAAAAGTTCATAATAAAACATATAATCTAGTATTTTTAAATAAAAAATAAAAAGTATAGTATAACATTATCCTCTAAAAATTATAATATATATGTATATATTATCCTCTAAAATATAATAATATTTTTTATCGCCTTTTTTTATTATATCACATATTTTAGTAGTTATCATAAATTAGGTATCATTTGAAAGCTTATAAACTCAGAATTCATCCTGTAAAAAACATTTTATAATTGAATGTTGCGTTACCATAGAAACGGTACTTATTTTATGAGGCTCCTCCCCCTTTGGGCATCCTTATATTTCATAATTTATGATCAAAACCTTTTCTAATCTTGACAAAACACATATTGTCAGACAGGTCTGAGTCTCAAGGTTCCAACTTTTGTTAAGGCAGAATGTACACAACTAAATTCAATGGAATTCAATGGCACCCGGTGGCTATTTTTGGTACTACGCCTAAACAAAATCTCATGGGAACTTCAATTTTTGTGATATCAACTTCAAATTTGGAACATAACTTGGTTAGATTTATGGCTTTGATTTTATAGTAATTTTAGAGTAAAAATATTTTGTAAAATATATATTTTATATAAAATAAAAAATATATAGTACAGTATATTTGATTTACTGTGAATTAAAACTTCCATAACTTTTTCATACTTTCATTTTTTGAAGTGTTTTCACTTCAGCAATATTCTGCTGAGTGTTTTCTTTAAAACAAGACCAAACTTGGGTATATATTCCAAGGCATTCTTGAATTACAACCATTTAAGTGTGAATAGAGCATTTAACCCCCATTATCAAAAAAAGGGGGGGGGGGGGTGACAGTTAAGGGGTTAAATCCAAACAGTGATCCTTTTATTTTTGTATTTTGAAATGTAATTTATTCCTGTGATCAAAGTTGAACTTTCAGCGTCACATGATCCTTCAATAATCATTCAATTTTAGTTTTAATCATACCCTTTTTCCAGGATTCTTTGATGAATAGAACAGAAATATAATATTTGTAACAAATCACTTTTGATGCATTCTTTCTGAAAAGTATTAATAGCTTTATGAATAATCAGACTCACCCCAAACTTTTGAATGGTATATGTCATTTTCAGTTGAAATGGATTCAGAAGCATTGTGATCATGCAAACACAGAACTCATCCATCCTCGCATCAATGGCTGACGTTTTGTTGATTGATCACATAACACTTTCACTCTCTGTATGCATAGAAAAAGTGCTTGTCACTGTAATATTTTCACCTTGTGCTGGTGGTTAGGACACGGTGTGGGGAAAAGGGACGATTAGAAAAGTCTCATGGCAGTAACTCAGACTAAATCAGTTCCCTTTCGCAACACACACACACACACTGTTCCATGGCCCAACCTGCCCTCAGACCAAGGCTTCAGGGTCCGCCTCACTTCCTCAGGAAACAGTGGTGAAAGGAAGTGGCTTTGTGTTGAGCTCTTTGGCCACACTTTAAACCCACTCCAGAAACACACAGCGTCTCTGAGATGAGTCAGAACAGTGCTAGCATATCCTTTAAAGGCACAGCCCACCTGAAAAATAACTTTCTGTCATCATTTACTTGTTCAAAAACCTGTATGGCTTCCTTTCTTCTTAGGACCAAAAAGGCGATTTTTTTTTAAAGAATGTTGTGGTCCAAACAACATTATATGGACAAAAGAACACTTAAAGGAGTAGTTCACTTTTAAAAAAACTTTTGCTGATAATTTACTCACCCCCATGTCATCCAAGATGTCCACGTCTTTCTTTCTTCAGTCGAAAAGAAATTAAGGTTTTTGATGAAAACATTCCAGGATTTTTCTCCATATAATGGACTTCAATGGGAACCAAACGGTTCCCAGACAGTTTCAGTGCAGCTTCAAAGGGCTTTAAACGATTTCAGACGATGAATAAGGGTCTAATCAAGCGAAACGATCGCTCATTTAAAATAAATAACAGTTTAAGTTTTATAAGCACAAATGGTCGCCTTGCTCTGTTCTGTGATGCGCGTTCGTGACTCCTGTTCGAACTCGTACATCAAAATGAACAAATCTTTTTTCGTGTCATTTGGTTCATTCAACGAACGAATTGACTCTCGCGAAAAGATTCGTGGTTTAAGTTTAATGGTTTAATGATTGAAAATAAAGAAATTAAGATGGTTATAAATGATAATATTTTACAGTTTTATGTATAATAAAATTATTTTGTAATCATTATTTAATAATTTAGTAATAATAATGCTAAAAATTATTATTATTATTTTAGCCGTATTCATATATAATACAATTTTGTCAATTTTGATTTTAAATCACGTTTTCTATTAATCGTTTTTTTTTTTTTTTTTTTGAAAAACCACAATAAAATGTTTTCCCCCAAATCGTGCAGGCCCACATTACAACCCATAAAAGTTCCCAATTTGATTTCTATGCCAAGTTTTCTGAAGTCATCTGGCGCCGTGTGTGAGAAGCGCGAACATTCATTGCGTCAGGCTTGAGGTCAGTGATGCCAGACTTACAGCGTCATGTTATTCGAAAACTATTTTCAGTTTTTCCTCTCTCATATCCATTAGTTTCAGTCCTCATCATCAAACGCATTTTTAGGGAATTTAATCTTAGATTGCTCATAAGTGCATTCAGTCTGAAACAAGGGCTTTTTATGTGTGCCATTAAACAAGGCACGTAGAAACCTTGATGTTTAACTTAATAAAGTTAGCATGCTTTTATCGGTGGAGAGTCTTTTGACTCATAATCCTGTCATTTCCAGAGTATTGGCCTATCTGTTCTCACTTACGATCATGGCGTGTGCTGAGGGGCGATCAAAGCCAGACTTTGCCATGTGTTTTCCTGCTGTTATGAGGTGATTCAGATGAAAACGCTCTGCATGGCCTTTTCTTTCTCTATTTCCTTCGACCTCTTTTCTCGATGCCCCGCTCCCCCTCTCCCTGCTTGGCAGGGCGTCCGGCCTGAGACACAGCGGTGATTGTTTTCCTGATGGCCTTGGATGCTCCAGAGCTCGTCGTTACAGCAGAACTCTTCCCTCATGAGTGGATTTGGGAGATACTCCCTGTAAACGCTGCTGTGGAAAATGTTCCACGTAACGCTCATCAAAGTTGTGTGTGAGATCCACAGAAATGTGCAGATGTTTATTCGTCCATCGTGCGTGGTCGACCGAATCAATATTCAGTCAATAGAATCAATAGAAATATATTTTGATTAGCTTGTAGCCCTCAAACCGTATTCATATTATAGCCTTTAATCCTGTAATTGTGGACAAATGTGGGCACAGAGGACTCCTAATTTTTATTTATTATAAATGTTATGTCACTGTCTTCGATAAGTTTTGTCTATCCATTTATGTTTTTTTTATTTTGGGGGTATTTTTGAATTTATTTACTTCAAAAGTACCATATTTTCCATGTAAATTATGCTTATTTTTATGTTTTATTTTTTAACCCTTATGCTGCATTAGGGACATTTTTGGTCTTTTGCAGTTTAATTTCTTTGACCATTTTGGCTGTTTTAATGCAAATGGTATGAAATTTGGCAAAATTGTGACTTTTTGGATACATGTAAAAAATGTGATCCCATTTTGCAAAATATGTATAACACACACTGTGTAGATCAAATAGTAACACTCAGCACCATAAAGACCAAAAATGGCCCATTGAAACCCATTAAAACGTTGTTTAAATCTGAGGCTGTCAGTAATACATGAAACCTGATTTTTGCACAAACATCCTTTCATTTTGAAGCAAAAGCATTATATTTGCATTATATAGTGTATTCCACCAGATGACGTCACTACATATTTGGAAATGCACCTTATTTTAGGCAATAGGCAATGTTTAATAGGTGGCCATTTTTGGTCTCTAACGCGCTAAGTGGGATTTTTTGCAAAGTGGGACTGTGATAATCCAAATCTAAAGTTTTCTCTTTGCATTTAGTTTATTGAAAATAATTGAATTTTTGTGTTTTTTCCTCTTATACAAATCGATGGTTTCGCAAACAAAACTGGTAATTAAAGGGTTAAAATCCTGAAATTGAATACATTTTTGGTAGTTATGATGAGGACTGATGCTGGTTAAAAGATTTAACTTGGTAAAAGTGGAAAATAATAATAATATATAATATTTTAGGCAATGTTTAATATGTGGCCATTTTTGGTCCTTAATGCACTCAACGGTGTTAAAAATCTAATGCAGCACAAGGGTTAAACTACATTAAAATATCATTCCAATAAGTTCTTAGAGCTAAAACTGAAGATGAAGTGACTTTGCTGTCTTATTTTGGCTTATTTCAGATCAGAATGCTCTAAATTACAGTTTTTCCCCTTTCATTTCTATGGGTGCCCATTTTTGACCCAAATACAAGATTAAGGAGTTTTTTTTTTCACCCACTTAACATTGTAGAATTGAGTAAAAACAAATTGTGTGTGTTCAGGAGGCAAACTTAGGAAAAGTAGCCAAGTCTTTATACCGCTCAGATCAAGGGAAGTATTTTTTTTTTTTTTTTAAATAAATCAAAACTATTTTGCCCACATTTGTCCAGAATACGGTTTTAGGGTTAATTATAATACTTTTTTTAGATTGCAGAAAGAATGCAATTGTTAACATCCATCCAAAAGCAATGCAAAGTCCAACATATCCTGCACATGTTTGCAGATGCGAATACATAAAAATGCGCAGATTAAAAGAGTACTTACTTTAAAAAAAGTATATTATTTAGTGTTTTCCAGTACAAATATCTAAACATTCGTAAATCAAGATGTGTTTACTTGAGAAGCAAAATGACCTCATTGAAGAATTGATAAAAAATGTTTATTTCTTAAAACAAGAAAATAATATCACTTGTTTTCACTTGCGATTTAGTTTATTTTTTCTGACCCAATTGACATGAACTCGCTTAATGATGATTTTTTGAAGACTTAAAATCTTACGTAATTTCCCTTCTCAAGTAAATTTCTTTATTTAAGAATATTTCTTGTACTGGAAATCAACTAATTTCGTAGTCACTCGGGCTATTTTAACGATGTCTTTAATAACTTTTTGAGGCCGGCAAGTTTCAATCCCTCAAGAAGCCTATGGACTGGTATGCAGGAGTGATCCAGCTCTCAGATTTAATCAAAAATATCTTAATTTGTATTCCAAAGATGAATGAAGGTCTTACTGGGTTGAAAAACATGAGGGAGAGTAAATTTGGGTGAACTATCCCTTTAATGTAGAAAAACAATGAAAAGCAACGCTATGTGTGAACGGCCACTAGAAGTCATTTTTAATTAGCTAATCAGAATGATAAAATCAGTTAAATGTTATTTTAGTTGTATTTATTAAGTGAGATCGTTTAATCCAAATTAATTTGCGAATGAGTGATCACGGCACTCACGTAATCTCTGATTATTCTCTATTACTGGTTTTTGTGGGGTGTTTGTGGTCTCTTTTCCTGGTTTAACAACCTGGTTTATCTAAATAACCATCCAATCAGATTTGAGCTGTTACGAGTCGGTTGGATGTTCTCGCTTCACTGTTTGCGTAGGTGTCAGGAATAGACAAGGGACCCCCGTCTGCTTGGCTTGAAGTCCCGTTGGGAAGAGCTTTTATTTTGGGTGCCAAGTGTCAACTTTCCACAGGGGTGGGGTCGGGCACTTGAGATTTCTCTCGAAAATATCTGTCAATCCTCTCCTTTAACGCATTTCATGCTCTCGCTCCTCCTCAGACTTCCACGACCCCCATCCGTTGGTCTCGTTTCTTCTCTTGTTGCTCCTGGCTGTCTTTTCTTTCTCTGTTGTTTCTTTTGTGACCTGTGCTGCAGTCATCCTGTTGGCCCCCTCGCTCACCCCCTCTTGCCTCTCTGTTATAAATATCAGAGTAAGTTTGGTTAGAAGGTATAGAGTTTCCTTTGGTGAGGTCGCCAGCTTTGGCCTCTGGTCTCCAGTCATAAACAGGCAGAGTTTGGCCTCTTCTGACCTGCAGGAGAACGTCCACTGGTGGTTACACTGACCAGGACCTAAATGTGACCTATCAAGCATTTAAAAAAAGGTCTATATTAGAGCCCGGCCGATACGATACAAATATTTTTGGGTTTTAAAATCCGATATTCCGATATATCGGCCGATATTTTATTTATTTATTTGAAACTGGACATGATAGTCACAAATTCTGTCATGCTTATTTGAGTTAAGAGAACTGATGGGGATGTTCTTTTAATTGTTATTCAAGCAATGTATGTATCGTGACCAACTCAACGAGTGTTGCCGACAGGAACTGTGTAGAGTGCCCTCTGGTGGACAAACTATACAACTCCAACACTCATGACATGGTTCAAGCATGTTTCATCCGTTTTTATTTTATTTTTTGAAATATTCATTTATCGGCCATTATAACTGCCGATACCGGTAGTTTGGAAAACGCCTAATATCGGCCGATAATATCGGTCTGGCGATATATCGGTCTGGCTCTAGTCTATATATGAGTTCAGATGCAAAAGCCTCTAAAATTTTCTTCTAGAATGATCATTTTTATCACACTTGTATATTTAAGTTCAGTGCACTGTTAGATCCTACCAGGTTTTTTACAGTAAAATACTGGCAACACTGTTGGCAGTAATTTACTGTAAAAATGCACTAAAACTAATAAGTTGTATTTTTTTGTTAACTTGAGTTTTAGTGCATTTTTACAGTAAATTACTGGCAACAGTGTTGTAAAAATGCACTCAAACTAATAAGTTGTATTTTTTAGTTAACTTGAGTTTTAGTGCATTTTCACAGTAAATTACTGGCAACAGTGTTGTAAAAATGCACTCAAACTAATAAGTTGTATTTTTTTAGTTAACTTGAGTTTTAGTGCATTTTTACAGTAAATTACTGGCAACAGTGTTGTAAAAATGCACTCAAACTAATAAGTTGTATTTTTTAGTTAACTTGAGTTTTAGTGCATTTTCACAGTAAATTACTGGCAACAGTGTTGTAAAAATGCACTCAAACTAATAAGTTGTATTTTTAGTTAACTTGAGTTTTAGTGCATTTTTACAGTAAATTACTGGCAACAGTGTTGTAAAAATGCACTCAAACTAATAAGTTGTATTTTTTAGTTAACTTGAGTTTTAGTGCATTTTTACAGTAAATTACTGGCAACAGTGTTGTAAAAATGCACTCAAACTAATAAGTTGTATTTTTTTAGTTAACTTGAGTTTTAGTGCATTTTTACAGTAAATTACTGGCAACAGTGTTGTAAAAATGCACTCAAACTAATAAGTTGTATTTTTTAGTTAACTTGAGTTTTAGTGCATTTTTATAGTAAATTACTGGCAACAGTGTTGTAAAAATGCACTCAAACTAATAAGTTGTATTTTTTAGTTAACTTGAGTTTTAGTGCATTTTCACAGTAAATTACTGGCAACAGTGTTGTAAATGCACTCAAACTAATAAGTTGTATTTTTAGTTAACTTGAGTTTTAGTGCATTTTCACAGTAAATTACTGGCAACAGTGTTGTAAAAATGCACTCAAACTAATAAGTTGTATTTTTTAGTTAACTTGAGTTTTAGTGCATTTTTACAGTAAATTACTGGCAACAGTGTTGTAAAAATGCACTCAAACTAATAAGTTGTATTTTTTTAGTTAACTTGAGTTTTAGTGCATTTTTACAGTAAATTACTGGCAACAGTGTTGTAAAAATGCACTCAAACTAATAAGTTGTATTTTTTAGTTAACTTGAGTTTTAGTGCATTTTCACAGTAAATTACTGGCAACAGTGTTGTAAAAATGCACTCAAACTAATAAGTTGTATTTTTTAGTTAACTTGAGTTTTAGTGCATTTTCACAGTAAATTACTGGCAACAGTGTTGTAAAAATGCACTCAAACTAATAAGTTGTATTTTTTAGTTAACTTGAGTTTTAGTGCATTTTTACAGTAAATTACTGGCAACAGTGTTGTAAAAATGCACTCAAACTAATAAGTTGTATTTTTTAGTTAACTTGAGTTTTAGTGCATTTTTACAGTAAATTACTGGCAACAGTGTTGTAAAAATGCACTCAAACTAATAAGTTGTATTTTTTAGTTTACTTGAGTTTTAGTGCATTTGTACAGTAAATTACTGGCAACAGTGTTGTAAAAATGCACTCAAACTAATAAGTTGTATTTTTTAGTTAACTTGAGTTTTAGTGCATTTTCACAGTAAATTACTGGCAACAGTGTTGTAAAAATGCACTCAAACTAATAAGTTGTATTTTTTAGTTAACTTGAGTTTTAGTGCATTTTCACAGTAAATTACTGGCAACAGTGTTGTAAAAATGCACTCAAACTAATAAGTTGTATTTTTTAGTTAACTTGAGTTTTAGTGCATTTGTACAGTAAATTACTGGCAACAGTGTTGTAAAAATGCACTCAAGCTAATAAGTTGTATTTTTTAGTTAACTTGAGTTTTAGTGCATTTTCACAGTAAATTACTGGCAACAGTGTTGTAAAAATGCACTCAAACTAATAAGTTGTATTTTTTAGTTAACTTGAGTTTTAGTGCATTTTTACAGTAAATTACTGGCAACAGTGTTGCCAGTATTTTACTGTAAAAAACCTGGTAAGGTCTAACAGTGTGATTTCACTTAAATGGCAATGATAATTACCTATTAATTGTTATTTAAGTGAAATTACTGAACTTAAATATACAAGTTTGATAAAAATCATCATTAAAGAAGAAAATTTCAAATGGCATTTAGAGGCTTTTGCATCTGAACTCTTCATATAGTTTTTTCGGTCTTCTTTTTCCTAGAACAGGTTGTGGTGGATTTTCTTCCCTGAACCTGACTACTCTACAATAATGCTCACTCTAGTTGGCCAAGTCTTATACTTTTACCTCAGCGCGTCTACAGTCGACGACCTACCGGGTACTAATCCTATAACCCTAGCGCGTCTACAGTCGACGTCCTGCCAGGTACTAATAATTCTAACTTACTTGTTCTTTCTGCGCAGCTTAAATGACAGACAGACTTCAGCAAATGTCCTTCAGATGCTCTTTATTTCAGCTGGGAGTTGTTGAGCAATTCTCAGAGAATCTCAGCTTAAAAGAAGAAGTACACATGTTTTATATGATAAAGCCAGACACATTAAAAAAAGAATCATCATGACTAATTATTTCATTATGACTGTTAATGTCACACTCTATCAATATGATTGGTTACACTGTTTAAAGCAAGCCCCATCCCCTCATCATCCTTCGTTAGTGACGTCAGCAAAATATCCTATATCCTCAAAAAAACAAACAAAAAAAAAACAGTTTGTAAGGGGTTAACATTTCAGTTAATCACGTCCTAATATAGTAAAAGAACAGAACGTTCAGTTCATCGTCAAAGTTATATTGGACAAGGTTACATTAAGTCAAAAAGTTGTTAGATGGTTAGTTCATATTGAAAGTTCGTCTCATGGCTACATCCTAAATAGAAGGAACTAAGATTTACCTTTTTTTATTGTTAGATCTAGATTAGAAAGTTTAGTCACCTTGAGACAAAGAAGTAAAAGCATGATAGGTTTTATCACATGTTAGAAATATAAAATCAGTACTTTATGGTTAGTTAACATAATTAATCTTTGAATGTTAAAATTTCTATAACAAGGTTTTCTTGCTTGATTGTTCAAAAAACACATTATTTCCCCCATATTCTCCCCTCTTTCCCGAAAGCATCGTTAGACATTTTAAATTGAATTTCATAAAATGTTTTGTTTTATTGTATTGTTTGCTAGTGCATTTGTGACCAGCGTCTTACACACACTCATGATGCTGTGTGTGAAGGAGTTTAGTGGGAGTCCTGTTGCTGTTTAATCATTAGGGCTGGTTTTCTGGAATGTAGTGCTTTCATGGTTTCTGGTGTTTTTAAATATAGGTGGGTGATAATGGGTGGGATCGCAACAGTGAAATGAACTCCAGCCATTGTGAGGCCGTTTGCACCACATTCCTCTGCCATGTCACAGTTCAGCCCACACGCTCCATGCCTCTCTCTCTCTCTACATCATTTATGGGCCAAAATATAGAAGTAATAGAAAGCAAGTTCATGTTTTCATAATTTTTTTTTATTTAGGCAAGCAAAACTGGCCATATGGTTGTCACGGAAAAAGCTGTTGATTGGTGATGCATCAACTGATGATTTAGGTTTACTAAAATCTCGCATTAAAATTGAATTTACTTTCTATAAATTGGTCAGAGACATGGAAATGTTTAGATATAAGTGGGGAATAAATCAATGCATTTGTGATGTTAATGAAGATGGCTGCTTGGAATTGTATATTTAAGTGTATCTGTGTTTGAAAAAGATTTTAAAGCAAAATTCAAATCCACCCCAGATCACTCAGATCTAACTCTGGAAAATTTGTTTATATAGAAAAATTAATGTTTTTTTTTTTCATTCTTTTTGTAAATTAATAGACTATTAAAAGTCAAAAGTCTACCTCTCTCTCTTTCTCTGCATCTCTCTCTCTCTCTCCCTGCTTTTCTCTCTCCATACCCCTCTCTCTCTCGACCCCGCCCCCCTCCGTCTCTCTCTCCTCTATAGTGTTTCTGTGGCCGCTCTCTGGTGGAATGTGTGGAATTCTCTCCTCAGATTCTGAGTATGAAGCGATAAAGTGGTTAACAACCTCATGAAGGAGTAATACGATTAGAAACGAGAAGACCGAGACTCTCTGCCTGTTCAGGAGATATCAATGTCACACCAGGCCTCTGTTCAATAATGTGCATTTGTATAACCTTTCATATTGATCGCTTTTTATAAACCTCTCTCAGCTCTTAGTTTTATATGATCAGATTATGCTCAGCAATGCAGAAGAATGTAACTATGATAATAAGAAACGTGTCTTCCATATATATATATATATATAAAAGGATGTGTATGAGAATTGTGAGTAGCTGTTATACCACAGACAATAATTAAATTGTAATCGTGTGTTAATATTGCTCGTCTATGGGGCAATACATTTCTTTTGAATGCGTTTTGTTTGTTTCATGTCCATATTCATATTCTGCTGCATAAAAGGTCTGTAGTTTGACATTTATTAAGCTTAGACCCTGTGGATTTCTTCAAAACTAGTTCAGCTGAGTGTGGACTGCTGTGGATTAAGTTTAAGTTTGGTTTCACACCACTGTTTGCATGCATAATCACATTAACTAACCACTAGGTTATGTTCTCCGTTAAGTGAGTTGTCGGACCCTCCCTGGCCCGCAGTACATCCCTGCCTCAACACTGCCGCCTGCTGGCGACTCCACAACTGCGGTCACTGTGACATTATAACACTTAAAGGCAGTTTGCTGTCTCGCACAGAGACTAATCTAACAAAATCACCAACATTTAATATTTCATTTCTCATAGCCTTTTAAACATTTACAAAAAAAAATCTTTTTACATTTACAAATTTGGCAACACCCAAAACAGGATAGCCATGTGGTGCACAGGATATCCTGCCTCGACTCGCACCTCTCTGCCTTTTGTTCCTGTGTGCACATTATTGTTCCAACGAAGTGTGTTTCATTTTTGGTCACTTTTGTGGGCTTTTAAAAATATACTCTCTAAAAACACATGTGTCAAACTCTATTACTGTAAATGTAATTACACACGTCTCAACTACTGTCAATGATATTACCATGAACTGAACTGAATAGGCTTAAATAATGTACAGTTATTTAACAGATGCAATATTGCCTCTATTAGGTTCCTCATTTTCTTTTGGATGTCTCCTACAATAGGCTTCCAAGGTTAAAAAACACTTTAATATAACATAATCTAAATTGCACATCACCTAATTTCTTAAAGTGTCTGAAAACGGTTTGTTCAAAAGTTCAGTCTCTTTCAACTCCTCCTTTCCGAGAGTCTACTCTGCTCTGATTGGTCAGATGGCTAAGTCTACTCTGCTCTGATTGGTCAGACGCATAGATCAGATGGCCTAGTTGTGATTGGTCTACTCTGCTCTGATTGGTCTACTCTAATCTGCTCTGATTGGTCAGACGGCTCAGTCGTGATTGGTCTACTCTAATCTGCTCTGATTGGTCAGACAGCCTAGTTGTGATTGGTCTACTCTGCTCTGATTGGTCAGACGGCCCAGTCGTGATTGGTCTACTCTAATCTGCTCTGATTGGTCAGACAGCCTAGTTGTGATTGGTCTACTCTTCTCTGATTGATCAGACGGCCCAGTTGTGATTGGTCTACTCTGCTCTGATTGGTCTACTCTAATCTGCTCTGATTGGTCAGACGGCTCAGTCGTGATTGGTCTACTCTAATCTGCTCTGATTGGTCAGACAGCCTAGTTGTGATTGGTCTACTCTGCTCTGATTGGTCAGACGGCCTAGTTGTGATTGGTCTACTCTGCTCTGATTGGTCAGACGGCCCAGTCGTGATTGGTCTACTCTAATCTGCTCTGATTGGTCAGACAGCCTAGTTGTGATTGGTCTACTCTTCTCTGATTGATCAGACGGCCCAGTTGTGATTGGTCTACTCTGCTCTGATTGGTCAGACGGCCCAGTTGTGATTGGTCTACTCTGCTCTGATTGGTCAGACGGCCTAGTTGTGATTGGTCTACTCTGCTCTGATTGGTCAGACGGCCTAGTTGTGATTGGTCTACTCTAATCTGCTCTGATTGGTCAGACGGCCCAGTTGTGATTGGTCTACTCTGCTCTGATTGGTCAGACGGCCCAGTTGTGATTGGTCTACTCTGCTCTGATTGGTCAGACGGCCCAGTTGTGATTGGTACTCTGCTCTGATTGGTCAGACGGCCCAGTTGTGATTGGTACTCTGCTCTGATTGGTCAGAGGGCCCAGGTGTGATTGGTCTACTCTGTTCTGATTGGTCAGACGGCCCAGTTGTGATTGGTCAGAGGGCCCAGCTGTGATTGGTCTACTCTGTTCTGATTGGTCAGACGGCCCAGTTGTGATTGGTCAGAGGGCCCAGCTGTGATTGGTCTACTCTGTTCTGATTGGTCAGACGGCCCAGTTGTGATTGGTACTCTGCTCTGATTGGTCTGTACAGAATCGCTCTGTTTATCTGCGCTTTGATCTTTGTAACTTTGCAGACCCTTTACATTCACGAACAGCTCTAATACACACTACATGAAAGGTAATATCCCGACAAGAATAATTGGGGCACTTCAATATGCATGCATATTATAACATAAAACACAATGTATATTCATTCCAACTTGCATTTATTATAATCTTAATAATATTTTCTTTGACTTTGTGTAGTCTTGCCTATATTTTTAGAGCACGAGGGCGCGTCACACAACCTGTCCATGTTGACATCTGTGTAATTTGACTATCTTTTACCACATAGATGTATTTGTTTTAGAGCCTGCCTGACCAATATGGATTTTTGGGGGGCTGATACCAATATTAGGGAGTAAAAAAGCCTGATATCGATTTTCTTCATGTGTATAGTATCAGTCAAAAGTTTGGACACACTTTCCCATTCATGTATTCATGGCCCTGACCCCATCAAACGCACCTGTGATTTATTTTTGGCCGTGACCCATCCATCAGTCATGCATCACTGCATTAGACGGCTATTAGCCCATTAGTCATCTCTTCTGCCGCATATAATGCAATGGTTTAGGCATGTGTGGCATTGCCAGTGTGTGTGCTCTTGACGGTTGTAATGGTTCTGGTGGGCGCGCAGCACCAGGTGCAGGTCCTCTAGGGCCCTGAAGAGTCGCTCAGTTTATTTTCAGTATGTTTGCGCTGATCTCCATGCTGTAAATAGACGGGCTGTGTGCTGTCAGTGCCACGCGGTTGAACAGCAGGGGTTAAACATGGACATTCCCTGTTTTTGTGTGTGTGTTTTGTACAAAGGTCTTTACATGCACATTTTGCATGCAGTTTTTAATTGACCACACCTAATATTTCAGATGAATTTAGGATGCCAGAATTAGTCCCACCGCAGTCCTGCTGACATCAGCAGACGGGCAGACGTGTCCCAGGAAGAGGCTCCTGGGAGTAAAACACACCCGACTGCCATTTAAGGAGCACTTGCTGTATCTGCTGACTTTCTCACATATTTTGCTTGATGATGATGTGAAAAGGTCTCCATTAAAGTAAGAGCATAAGTAAGAGTTCGACTTATTTTTCTCTTGATCTTACACAGGTTTTAATAGGAAAACTTCTGCTTATTTATTTATTTTGTTTGAAAATCATCCAGAAAAACATTTATTTCATTCCATGTTTTGTTCAAGGTATAATTCCCATAATTCCCATAATTATGTGGAATATAGTCAGGATGTTGTAAACACTGTATGTGTTTAAAGTTGTCAGAGCAAGAAAGGGTTAATCGCAAGCCGTCTGCTGTGTGTGCCACCCTGTCACCTCTCCGTCTCTCTTCTCACACACACACACACACACTCATGCGCTCACACTCAGGTGTGACGGAATACTGGGAGACATTCTGGAATTCTCTAAATTCCGTGAGTACACGTTTAAATAAGCCCATGTAGGCAACATTAATGACCATTAATGATACACTTTGACCCTTGTGTAACCAGGATAGTAGCAGACGGTACTCCGTTTCACTGTTAAAAATAGAGCGAGTTCAAGAAAGAGACGGTTTCTGTTTAAAGTTCAAATTTATTCAATGTGTTGTGTCAGTTTTCCAGTGAATGTCACTGATTTTTGCATGACTACAGCTGCACGATTCTGGATACATTTAAGAATCATGATTTTTTTTTTTTTTTTTTTTTTTTTTTAAATAGAGATTGCGATTCTGAATGGACAACTAAACTCTGACAAAACATTACTTGCTGAAGTCGATTTAAAATTTTTTTTATTTAATTTGAATGAACGATTCAATGAGCCAGTCATAAAGACCACACATGTTTCATTACTGGATGAATCAGTGATTTTGAACTCTTTTGAATGCATGATTCAGTGACAAATATTTTTAAGTCACTTGTCGCCACCTATACATGACAACTACTGTAATGTTCGATGTGATCAATTGACATCATTGAGCCGAATCATTGTTGAATAAGATCGCATTGGTTTTTGAATCGAGATTGTGAGTAATCATGTAGCTTCAATGACTAGTTGTTTGTTCTGGATAACATTTTTTTAATAAATAATTTTGAATAAATGAATCCATTTCAAACTAAATTTAGATTCAGATTGATTGAAATGGGCTGTAAAAACCATTCAAGTTCAAATGGATTTGCTGATGAATCATTCAGAGTTCAGACTGTTGAATGAATCAAATCATGAATCACAAAAGGAGTCATCTCTAGCCACTAAAATCTTTTAGAACCGAGCAACTAGAAAATGTTGATCAGCATGACCTTTTAAGCATTTCAAAATGTACACACATTAACTGTTATGCAACATATATTTTGCCTGCATATTTATGCATATACAAAAAATAAATAAAATTGCCAAAGCTTTAGAGAACAAATGAGAATTTCCATAATATCTTTTGATATTTTCAGGTTTCCCATGACTTTGTTGCCTTGCTTAGTTGGCGACATTTAATATTCAACAATATTATTGATTGTGCTGTATTATTTTCATGTTATGACTGTGAAACTGCTTTGATACAATCTGTATTGTAAAAAGCACTATATAAATAAAGGTGACTTGACTGTCAACACTAACTGTCTCTGTATCAAACACTATCAAGATTTCAGGGACTGTGAATGGAAGCTCGGCTTCTCTCTAGGGTTTCATACACTCATCTCTGAGTGTCATTACGATGTCGTCATAGTTGATCTTCAACCATTACGTTTTTATAGCGTCTGCTGTGAGGTTGGTTTTGATGTGTCTGCTCATGGAAGAGTTCCAGTCGCTCAGGTGTCTCTCTCTCTCTCTCTGTGTGTGTGTGAGATCTCTGCCTGTACGGTATGTGACGGCTGCATGGCTATTATTGTCCGCTTGGATGAATGCATGAGAAAAGAGTGAGGTAAGAGCTTTATTAGGAGCTTTAAGACGGCATGTCTGAGATGTCTCTCCGTCTGTCTCTCCAAAGCTTCCCGTTGGCGGTTGTATGCATATAAAGGACAGGCTGGATTTAGAGTAGGCATGGCCAAAATATTTTATATTGATAAATGTATATAACAAAATAATTATAGTTCCTGTAAATCCAACCGCAAAATGATTTAAAAAAGAATCATGCGGTGATGACAATTATAGGATTATACAGTTATGTTTTAAGTAATTTATAACTGCTATTATTAGTTTGCTGTGAAAAATATTGTAAATAACAGATTATTAGTGTTTTACAAGACTTTTTACATGATTAAACCATCATGTTTAATTCAATGTGCTACTTGCATTTCTTTGTAATTGTAAAATGTTATAACAATTTCTGATTTCAAGTCACGTATTTTAACTAGACTAGAGTATTATTTCAAAAAAGAGGCACATTTTAAGTTTGATCGGATTGGTTGCATTCAAAGCCATTGCAAAAGTGAGCACAATGGTGTAATGGTTGAAAACTGCACTGCTGCCATTAAAATCAACACATCTGTCGGTCATCAGTAACAGAGTGGACTAGTTTTGTGTGGTTTGGGTAGACGGGGTTCATTGCTCGACTCGTACGGCAGGACAGCTCAGACAGACAGGGTCATCACAAACAGTGCTTTACAATTCCGAACCAAGATGTCCATGTCTTTCTTTCTTAGGTCGAAAAGAAATTAAGGTTTTTGATGAAAACATTCCAGGATTTTCTCCATATAATGGACTTCAATGGGGTCCAAACGGTTCAAGGTCCAAATGAGAGTTTCAGTGCAGCTTCAAAGGGCTTTAAACGATTCCAGACGATGAATAAGGGTCTTATAAGACCCTTTGAGTCATGACTCGAAAAAAGATTGTTCATTTTGATGAACGAGTTCGGACAGGAGAGTCACGAACGTGCATCACAGAACAGAGCAAGGCGAGTATTTGTGCTTATAAAACTTAAACTTTGTTATTTATTTTTTAAATGAGCGATCGTTTCGCTTGATAAGACCCTTATTCATCGTCTGGTGTCATTTAAAGCCCTTTGAAGCAGCACTGAAACTCTCTTATGGACCTTGAACCGTTTGGACCCCATTGAAGTCCATTATATGGAGAAAATCCTGGAATGTTTTCATCAAAAACCTTAATTTCTTTTCGATTGAAGAAAGAAAGACATGGACATCTTGGATGACATGGGGGTGAGTAAATTATCAGAAAAAAAAGTTTTTTTAAAAGTGAACTACTCCTTTAAGGGCTATTGTTGGGTACAATGTATAGTGGACTACCCAAACCTGAACCTGTACCGCGGAGAGGGATTTGGGCTGGTGCTACAGCTGGTAGAGCTGCGCTGAAGGACTGGATTTAGTAACATGACTGAGGATGGTTAGAAAGGTTGGAATGCACGACTGCGTTGCACAAGCAAACATCATATCTGTGTGTTTGAAGACGCTCTCTCTCTCTCTCTGAAGGAGAGACATATCATGCTACTGTCTCTTATTTTTAACCCTGTTCTTTCAGACTGTTATCTTTGGTCTAGCTGCATTATTATAAAAATATTATCGGTCTTTACAAACATACACTACCATTCAAATGTTTGGGGTTGGTAAGATTATTATTTTTTTTTTTTAAAGAAATTAATACTTTTATTATGAAGCAAGGACACATTATATTTATCAAAATTGACTGTAAAGACATATATAATGTTACAAAAGTATCACAGTTTCCACAAAAATATGAAGCAGCACAACTGTTTTCAACATTGATAATAATCAGAAATGTTTCTTGAGCATCAAATCATCATATTAGAGTGATTTCTGAAGGATCATGTGACACTGAAGACTGGAGTAATGATGCTGGAAATACAGCTTTGATCACAGGAATAAATTAACATTAAAATATTAAACAGTTATTTAAATTGCAATAATATGTCCTAATATTACTCTTTCTGATCGCATACTTCTTTCTAAAACATTAAAAATCTCAAACTTTTGAAAGACTGTTTTTATTTTTTACTTTAAAACTTTTTTACTCCAGCTAAACATACTTTTATATTATGACAGTCAAAACTAAATGATTTGATTCTTTCCCTGTAACTTGAAGGCAATGTACAATAAAGAATTTGTTTCTTCTTTCTGCACAGACGCATTGCTTGCGGATCTCGAGTCTTCCACCGCCCATATCTCCAAGTGCCCAGTGTTTCTACCCGAGGAGACGCCCTATTCCTACCCCTCCGGAGGGCACCTTTTCCAGGATGACTCCCCTCCTCCTCCCCTGCCCCCTCCCCCCTCCGCTGAGGCCCTGAACGGGTCCCTCTCGCCCCGGCCCGACTCCCAGCACTCCTCACAACAGGTTCAGCACAAACTATCTTTGGGCTTTCCAAAATAAGCTAGTCACATATAATATTCACAGCATCTCAGTGTGTCTTGGTCTTGCTTATGGGTACAAATATGTAGTTTATCTGTGGTTCTCTATTGATTTTACTTAGTACCCACTTAGTACCCATATTTTACATTGGGCATTAATTGGTTATCCAACATTTAGGATTAGTTGGTTATTCAACATTTAGGATTAGTTGGTTATCCAACATTTTAAGAAAAAAAGGTTTGGGAATCCTAAAAGTTGGATAACCAATTAATGCCCAATGTAAAATATGTAGTTTATCTGTGGTTCTCTGTTTATTTTACTTAGTACCCATATTTTACATTGGGCATTAATTGGTTATCCAACATTTAGGAAAAAGAGGATTGGGAATCCTAAAAGTTGGATAACCAATTGATGCCCAATGTAAAATATGAAGTTAATCTGTGGTTCTTTATTGATTTTATTTAGTACCCATATTTTTACATTGGGCATTAATTGGTTATCCAACATTTAGGATTAATTGGTTATCCAACATTTAGGAAAAAAGAGGTTTGGGAATCCTAAAAGTTGGATTACCAATTAATGCCCAATGTAAATATGTAGTTTATCTGTGATTCTCTATTGATTTTACTTAGTACCCATATTTTACATTGGGCATTATTAATTGGTTATCCAACATTTAGGAAAAAGAGGTTTGGGAATCCTAAAAGTTGGATAACCAATTAATGCCCAATGTAAAATATGTAGTTTATCTGTGGTTCTCTGTTTATTTTACTTAGTACCCATATTTTACATTGGGCATTAATTGGTTATCCAACATTTAGGAAAAAGAGGATTGGGAATCCTAAAAGTTGAATAACCAATTGATGCCCAATGTAAAATATGAAGTTAATCTGTGGTTCTCTATTGATTTTATTTAGTACCCGGGCATTTTATTACATTGGACATTAATTTTATTACATTGGGCATTAATTGGTTATCCAACTTTTAGGATTCCCAATCCTTTTTTTAACCCCTTTGACCTAAAATATTTATTAATGATTCTCTGATTCTCTGGCTAATGGTCACATCACATGCAGATAATTGGATTTTCATGAGCCCACTGCTGTACAATTTTTTTGTTTTTAAAATAAACTGGTAAATGAACCCATTTTGGATTGTCATACAGCCGTTTAGAATCAATGTATTGCAATGCATTACATTTTCAGTCAGATTTGCATAAACATTTATGCATTTTGGTTTTCTTCTGTTGAAATCCAGTCTCTGGGCCCTGCTCATAAAAGCACGTTGTCTCGGGACAGCAGTCCACCAGCCTCTCATACAGAAGAAGACCACGTTTACAGGTGAGTTACAGTACCACAGAAGCAATTCCGCTTAATCACTCAGCCCTACTTTCTTTGTCCTGCTATAATGAGAAAATGAAACCCTTATTGGCACATTTCTATTTGTCCAGTTTTCCTAACAAGCAGAAGCATTCAGACTCCTCATCCACAGCCATGACTTCTGCCCTGGGCAGCAACCTGTCTGAACTGGACCGCCTTCTTCTGGAGCTTAATGCTGTACAGCAAAACGCCCCATCTTACTCTAGTACAGGTAAACATGTAGACACACTTAAGGCCTGTTCACACCAATAGTGGTGCAAGTAATGCAAAAAATAAGATATAAAACCACATAATTGTACTTTTAAATCTCCTTTCTGCAGAGGATGCAGCACCTCCATTGCCACCTTGCAGTGTTGCCCACTATATCCAGGAAAATGGAGCCCACCCAGGGATCACACTGACACCTGCAGCACAGGACAAACCTCAGAGGAACGGAACGAAGGGGACAGAAGATGGTCGTCCCACTGTGGAAAGTCTTCTGAATGAGTTGGAAAGCTCCGTGCCTTCCCCAACGTAAGATCACCAGCACGGTCATCTCCAGATTGTGGATTTGCATTGTGGGTTTTAATGGAATGTCATTTGCATAAACAGGTCCAGCCCCTGTGCTCTAAGAAGTGATCTGACGGACGGACAGGTGGACACACCTTCGGAAGAGCAGGGCAGAATATCAGCCACCTCTGCTACACGAGAACTGGATGAGCTCATGGCCTGTTTGTCAGATTTTAAGGTGCAGAGCAATGTGAGTGTGTGTGTATATGTGTTACTAGGACAGTGTAAGTGAGTTGAAGAGACGTTGTGTCTGGGAATGTGTTCGGGAGATCTATTTCCAGGACTTACTGCTCGACAATCTGGGCTACGTTTGCCAAAAAACATTGTAAACAGATTGTAGAGACCTTTGGTGCCAATGGTGTCTACAACGCTGCTGTAGGGAAACTCAGTCCTGACCTTTTCTTGCTCATCTATGACTTCTAGCTTCAGTTCCATCTCATTGCTTTAACATTGTGTCCAGAATCTGTTTGGTTTTTTTCCTCAGCTGTTCTGTACATCTCATTGAAGCTTTTTCTTAATTATTTCTCATTCTCTGCCTCCCTTAATCTGTCAATCTCTTCTGTTTCCCCTCTTTCTACCCCTGTGCCCTCTGTATGTCTCCAGCCAAGTTCCTTAGGCTCCCTGAACTCTGAGCCAATGTTTGAGCAAACTACTACCATTGCTGAAATCCACCCTCCTCCTACGACTGCTGTGTCCAAATCCCTGTCCCATACCCTCCCAGTGGAACCAAGCCGACATTCCCCAGGTCTCTCCCCTTCTTTAAACTTTGATCTGCACATCGTGGAGGAACCTGGTGAACCGGGGGCTGCGCCTCCACCTTCCTTTCGACTGTCTCCGCCTGCAACATCAAGTCCTCGTTTTTCTCCGGTATCTGACCTAGGCTTGGATTCTGCCATAGACGTTTCCGCTTCCCTGCTCACCTCTCAAGTTGAGTCTCTAGTGGTTCTGTCTCAGACTATAACCACGACTACTTCACCCGGAGTTCGCGATCTTTGTTCCATCTGGGAGGGAAATCCATCTGCCAAACTAACAAGCTCTGGTCCGAAATCCTATTCACCTCTCCAGAAGTCTTCCCCAGCGTTCAGCAGAACCCCTGAACGAGTTAGTCCAGTGATGACACCTGCATCTATTGATCTGTATCTCTCCAGTTCTGAAGCAAAACCTTTGAGCCCAGTGCCATCGTTTCCCAGATCCCCAATTCCTACAGACTCTGGATCACCATCTCTGTCTCTTCCCAAAGCTGTTTCACCTCCTCTATTCCTTTCCTCTTCCCCAGCTTTAGCGGCACCCAAGTCTCCAAGCCCAAAACCATCACCAGGACCGCCTGAGCCAGCTGTTTCTCTCAAACCCCTTCCTCCGTCTAGACTTGAAACACCAACCTATGAGCCTTCTCTTGACGACGCCTTAGATAAACTTCTTGCCATGAGCTTCAGCAGGCCTGAGAACGAGATCACAACATCAGCAGCTTGTTGTGTAGGAACACAACCGGAAGTATACGAGGAGACGATAGTGGCGGCGGATCGCGGCGACAGTCATCTATACACGCACACGGAGAGCGAAATGGGGGACGGGATCTTGGAGGATCAGTCGGACTGCAGGAGTGACATTGACTGGGCTGACATGGAGCTGAAGATGGCTTATGAAGGACCTGATGGCTCCATGACCCCCATGACTGAAGCAAGCTGGATGGATGACTCTCTCACTCCCTCGTCTTGCCCTGGAACTCCAGACGGCCAAATGGACCTTCCCATGCTTCAAATGGCTGGTGCAATGGACCGGATCTCAGCCTCAGGACACGTATGGATGAGACTGCAATGCTTGTTGATTGAGAATGCTGTGTGCTCTGGAGTTATTCCAAACAAGGCTTGGAGTGGTTTGTTTGCCGGCATGTAAATTAAACATTTTTGGCTAAAAGTTGGAACTGTTCCTAACTCTGTACCCTAAATTATCCTTCTTCTTATTCTTTAATTTTCACTTTATTGTAACTGCAAGAAAAGCAGATGCACTTGAGTGTTGGTGTGTGTGCACTTGAAAACCAGTGGTACCTCTGTGCACTTGATAACCAGTGTTAACTACCACAATTTCCGTGCTAGAAATGTCGGATTCTGCATCTGGATCGCATCTGAATGCTTCCCCAGATCCCTGCTTGTTGTGATTGGTTTCTTTTGGAAATAAGCACCAATTCTCACAAGGCTTGTGGCATCTCAAGACGTTTACTGCTGTCTTAGATCAAATCGGTGATTAGACGCACCAAGGAGATTCAAAACGTCCACCCTATGTACCGAGATGGCCTGATACGTAGGAAGATGGGTCCCCTCATTTTCCACAAGAGCAACTCCCAGGACCGGCTCATTGAAGAACTGCAAGGCAAGCTGGGAATAGCCCGTAAAGATCGTCCGAAAAAGCAGCAGCCGGACGATTGGCTCACAGAAGGCGTCATCGTTATGTCCAACCCCAAACGCTCAAGGGAAGACCACAACAAAGAGGTGGATAAGGTAGACGGGACGAATTTGCGCATTTGTGCAGAAAATTCTGTTTCCATTAAATTGCTTTAAAGTTTCTCTATAATCACCTGCTTCTTTCTTCTCTATTCCTACTTTCCATCTCTTCCTCTCTCTTCTTCCGTCTGATTGGTGTCTTCCTCTAGATAATCATACCGCCCGAGTCTCCTCTTCCTCAGAGGAAGGTGATCCTACCTCCCCAATCTCCCCCGATCCCTCGCCCGCCTCCTCCTGCTGAGGAACCAAAGCGCCCCCCTCCGGTCAAATTAGCTCCTGCTCCTATGCCACCTCCACCACCACCCGCCCCCTCCCCCCTCCAAGAGAGCCTACCCCACCTCCCCAGCCAACTCCACCTCCACCTCCAGTTCCACCCAAGCCCCTGACCCCCGAACCGGTGGAACTTCCAGCTCCCTCCCCAAAACCCAATCCTGCACCCCTGCCCATCCCCACCCCCACCCCACCACCTGCCTCTGTGACCCCGCCCAAAGTGCTGGCGTCAGTGGGCTGCCAGACGGAGTACGACCCGCTCTTCCCTCCGTTGCAGGTGCAGACGTGCCGTCATTGACTAAGCATTGACTGTCTTACTGTCCTCTCCTAGAAAAATCACAAAACTTTAATGGATTTGTAAATTGAATGTTGTATGCTTGAGGGCTTGGAGAGATGTGTATGTTTGTGTGTTTCGAAAATGTAAAAATGCAGAAAGTTTTCGGGTGGTCGAGTTAGTGTAAAGAGACAGAATATACAGTTTGGACAATATAAAAGCCATTACGCCTATGGAGAGTCCCCACCAAACATGTGTGTGTGTGTGTGTGTGTGTGTGTGTGTGCACGTGTGCGCGCATCCCTCAGCCTCTTGTCCTGGTCATAAATATTAGATGCACATCAGCAGTTTGGACAAAGCACTTGGTCTGACAATAATTTGATTGGATTTGATTGGATCCAATTGAATTGGATTTCCATTCTTTACTAAATTATACTGTAAAATTTTAAATACAGTCACAATTCGTTGTGTTGGTATAATTTTGGGTTAGGGGGGTGTCATTTCTACAATAAGTACATAGTATGTTCATGCAAAACAGGACTGTAAAATAAAGTGCTACTATATTACCATAGTAATCAGGGCTCCGATGGTGTGAGGACCCTATTGGAATTGCTCCGTTTATTATATATATATATATATATATATATATATATATTTATTTATTTATTTATTATTTATTTATTTATTTTTTTTTTTTACTGACGCCTCAATGTTTTTCAAGTTTTAGGTGCTTTAAAAGCTCCCTGTGTTTTTGTGCTTGAGTAAACATTTTTTTGAAGACATTTTTCTTTTGATTCTGACTTTTGTCCTATCTATCTGTAGATCATGGCCCAGGGGAAGGGTCCACACGGACAGGTTAATAAACTAGACAACATGCTGGGCAGTCTTCAGTCTGACCTCCACAAGCTGGGAGTGCAGACGGTTGCTAAAGGAGTGTGTGGTGCCTGCTGCAAACCCATTGTCGGCCAGGTGAGAGTTGCAGAGATATACACAAACTATATATCACGCAATTCTGATAAAAAGTCAGAATTGGTAGAAAAAAGTTGCAATTGTGTGATATATAGTGGCAATTGCATGGTATAAATTCAGAATTGTGAGATATAAACTAGCAATTCTGACTTTTTTTCTCACAATTGCATGTTCAAATCTTGCAATTCTGACTTTATAACATGCAATTGCGTTTTATAAAGTCAGAAATGTGAGACAAAAATTCACACTTATCTTTTAAAATATGTTTTATTCTGTGGTGGAAACAAGCTTCCATAGATTTTAGCTGTCAGCCAAGATTATATGTTGTGTGTTTAGGTAGAAAGAGTTGTTCACATCTAAACAAAGGTTGTGTGTGTGTGTTTCTGTACAGGTAGTTACTGCGATGGGGCGCACATGGCATCCAGAGCATTTTGTGTGTACACACTGCCAGGAGGAGATTGGTTCCAGAAACTTCTTTGAGAGGGAAGGACAGCCATACTGCGAGAGAGACTACCACCATTTATTCTCTCCGCGCTGCTACTACTGTAACGGACCCATACTGGATGTGAGAACCAATTTTGTAATTTGATTTTTCAGTGTGAACAGCAAACAAAGCTCATCAAATCGAATGCTTAAGTGAGGGTTATTACCCAGTTAGAGTCATAACTACAATAAATACATAGTACACTGTTCATGCAAAACAGTGAAAGCAAATTTTTCTCACGTCACAGAAAGTGGTCACGGCGTTAGACAGGACGTGGCATCCTGAACACTTTTTCTGTGCCCAGTGTGGGGCGTTCTTTGGTCCTGAAGGCGAGTAAACACATTTTTCTTTGTTTTCTATTATTGTAAACTTATTATAAATCCAACTTTGTTGTACTTTTTCAGGGTTTCATGAGAAGGATGGGAAGGCGTACTGTCGTAAAGACTACTTTGACCTCTTCGCTCCTAAATGTGGCGGCTGTGCTCGTGCCATCCTGGAGAACTACATCTCTGCCCTGAGCTCTCTCTGGCATCCAGAGTGTTTCGTGTGCAGGGTGAGGGAGTGTATAATTAAAGGGATACTCCACCGTTTTTTTCATATTAAACTATGTTATTCCCTTAACTAAGACGAGTCCATACACACCTCTCTCATCTCAGTGCATGCACTCAATCACTCTGGCGCGCGACACACTTTGATTGCACTTAAAGGGTTAGTTCAGCCAAAAATGAAAATTCTGTCAGTATTTACTCACCCTCATGTTGTTCCAACCCCGTAAGACCTTCGTTCAACTTCGCAACACAAATTAAGATATTTAAGATATTAAGATCGCTCCTGTATACTAGTCTATAGGCTTCTTGAGGGAATGACTCTTGCTGGCATCGAAAAGTCATTAAAGACATCGTTAAAATAGTCCAAGTGACTACAGGGGCTCAATATTAAGTTTATCAAACGACGAGAACACTTTTTGTGCGCAAAAACAACAAACATTTATTTCAACTGTTCGTTTATTTCTCCCTCTGCCTCGAGTCAGGTTACTAGTTTAATAGCATAAGCTTCTGCTATTGTACGTCACACGCATCACACACACATGACCAGCGTCGGCCAATAGTGAGCCTTCGTGTGATGAAGCTCTACGCAATCACACTACGTTAACTGACTACAGGCCCATAGAGAAGGAAGTGAATAGTTGAAATAAAGTTGTTATTTTTGTTGTTTTTGCGCACAAAAGTGTTCTCGTCGTTTGATAAACTTAAGATTGAGCCCCTGTAGTCACTTGGACTATTTTAACGATGTCTTTAATGACTTTTCGATGCCAGCAAGTGTAATTCCCTCAAGAAGCCTATGGACTAGTATACAGGAGCGATCTTAATATCTTAAATATCTTAATTTGTGTTGCGAAGATGAACGAAGGTCTTACGGGGGTTGGAACAACATGAGGGTGAGTAAATACTGACAGAATTTTCATTTTTGGGTGAACTAACCCTTTAACTAGCCCAGTTCATTCAATATGGGCCAAGCAGAGAAGTGAGACGAGAGAGGTATGTATCATCTCCTCTTAGTTAAGGGAATAACACAGTTTAATAGGAAAAAAACGGTGGAGTATCCCTTTAAGAACATTCATTTTTAGTTGGTTTATTGCTTTGGTTTGGAAATACACTACTACCAGTTCAATTCCGAGTGATTACAATTTTTATCGAGATGTCGCTTCTGCTCAACAACTAAAATACAGCAAAAACAGAAATAATGTGATATATTATTACAATTTCAAATAACTGTTTGCCATGTTAAATATATGAAGAGTTCAGATGCAAAAGTCTCTAAGTGCCATTTGAAATTTTCTTCTAGAATGATCATTTTTATCAAGCTTGTGTATTTAAGTTCAGTGATTTCACTTAAATGGCAATGATAATTACCTATTAATTGTTATTTAAGTGAAATTACTGAACTTAAATATACAAGTTTGACAAAAATCAACATTAAAGAAGAAAATTTCAAATGGCATTTAGAGGCTTTTGCATCTGAACTCTTCATATTTTAAAATGTAATTTTATTCCTGTGATCAAAGCTGTATTTTCAGCATCATTACTCCAGTCTTCAGTCACATGATCCTTCAGAAATTGCCGCTCAAGAAATATTTCTCATTATTATCAATGTTGAAAAAACAAAACAACTTTCTGCTTAATATTTTTGTGGAAACCATCATACACTACCATTAAAAACTTCAGGTCAGTTTAAAAAAAATAAATGTATCACAAGCAACTGTTTTCAACATTGATACTAATCAGAAATGTTTCTTGAGCATCAAATCATCACATTAGAGTGATTTCTGAAGGATCATGTGACACTGAAGAGAAGACTGTAGTAATGATGCTGAAAGTAATAATATTTTACAATATTACAGTGTTTTTGATCACATAAATGCAGAAAAGACCGTAATAAATCTGAATCGTTCCGCACGTGTGTGTATCAGTGCTTTAACGAGTAATGGTGTGTTTCAGGAGTGCTTCACGCCCTTCATCAACGGCAGCTTCTTCGAGCACGACGGTCAGCCCTACTGTGAGGTCCATTATCACTCCCGCCGCGGGTCGCTGTGTTCCGGCTGTCAGAAACCCATCACGGGCCGCTGCATCACCGCCATGGGCAAGAAGTTTCATCCCGAGCATTTCGTGTGTGCCTTCTGCCTGAAGCAGCTCAACAAGGGCACCTTTAAAGAGCAAAACGACAAGCCTTACTGCCAGGGCTGCTTCATCAAGCTGTTCAGCTAGAATGATGTGTGTTGAGTATGATTTAGTGTAAAGTTTGTCTGTTGTTGTGTGTGTGTGTGTGTGTCGTTCAGGTTTATGTCTGACTCTCGACATCCCTACATGACGGTGCTGGTTAGGTTGAAAAGATAAGAGGGTATTTTTGAGAAAGTTTTATTGAGAAAGTGCTCACTGGTTGAGCTGCAGAGAAACTGTTTGATGAAGAGAACGGTTCTGGAGGGATGATGGGAAATTTAAGTTTGAGACACAATCGACTGAGAACTGGAAATCAACCGAATAACCAACTCGAGCCAATAGTCGCTGGGTGAATTTCATGAACAGATATCCAGGTCATATATCAGCCCCAAACCAAAAGAAAAACACGAAATTACATTGTACGGTAAAAATATTTTAGGACTATTAAGAATTTTTTGTATTGCGCCATTGTTTTCAGAAAAATTTAACACATTTAATTGAAATTTTGCACATTTATATGTGCATTTTTTTTCATCCAAATTCTCATTATTGTGATGCAATGATGCTGTAATATAATAAAAAAAATCTGCCAATAACAATATTTTTATTATTTTAAATTTGAATGAACTTAACAAATAATGCCATTGTGTGTACATTCTTCATTGTTAATAGTCCTAAAATAGGCTTCTTATAATTTATTGTTATTTATTGCTATTTCTTTATATTTTGGAGTGAAATATGACCCGGATGTGTTCTTGACGCCCGAAACGTTTAACATTGAATTCCACCTCGACGAATTGCTACTTTTAGTGCCTTGTTTTGTATTACAAATTTGACTAAAAGACTTTTAAACTATATACTAAACATGTAGTTTTGCATACAAGATATAACGTGGCGTTTCTAATCTACGTTGAAGTTGTATTTTATTACAGGAACATATGGGGTTAAATAAGATTACCACAGAAAATCATTTCTGCTCATCCTTCAGGTTGTTAAATCTAATGAAAAATGTATTTACAGTCAGTTTTGAAAGTAGTTAACTATGATATATATATAATTAACCCATAATATTCCTTCGAATGAACCAGTCACATAATAAAAATGACTGTTTTATTCACAAAACAATTACTACACAACCACTGATGATTCTGATCATCCTAGAAATCAAAGATGTGATATTGTTCATCGAAATAGCTGTGATTTTCAACTCTCGAATAGAGTATGATTTGATTGGAAATGAATATCCAATATTGTCTTGACACAATTCTAGACAATATTGTAACTGCTGTATTATGAAATTGTGATATTATACTATATTAATCCTTTTTTTTCTTTCTCTCTTTCATTTTGCATGGAAGTCTTAAGTGTCTTTCAGTCATTTTAAAGGGCGAGTTTGGAAAACTTGCTTTGATGGGTGAACCGATGAACACTTTCTTGTATTTTAAGAAACATGATGTCGTCACTGGAATAGAAGTGCTTTTTGCGATCAAGAGTATTAAATCTATATATGCGGTCCCTGATGTCTATTGTAATGGTGCGGCTTTCTGGATGCCTGATTGCGAATATGATTTATTGGATGCGTTGGCCGAATATACCAGCAAGTGTTTATTAAATGAAAGCTTTTATATGACCCGATGTGCCAGAGACACTACTTTGAAAGTAGAGGATAATTGCTTTATTAAATTGACTATTCTTTGATAACTCGATTGTAATAATCCGTCCTGTCTGTTGCTGTTCGTTTTGCTCCTAATCGCTTTGTGCCAAAAGAAATCTAGGGATCATATGATGTCCTGATCTGTTTTAATCACACATTTACACTGGTCGGATGTTGTGCCTTTGTTTATTTTGAGATTTTCTATCATATAAATCGATCTGATGCTTTTCTATTTCTGTTCATGAGTGTTTTAGTATCCCTTTACACATTTGAGCATATACCCAATGTGAAAACAGCTATGCATATTTTTTTTTCTCCTGTAACACTGTCACATTTTGTCCTGTGAGTATCGGTTACTGTTTCAATTCATGCAATTATATACAAATAAATCTGGTGTTTTAATGCACTGAATATTTTCCTCCTAATGTTGTTTTTTATTATTATTAAAATAACATATTTGTACGCAAGATAAGTGTTTTTGATCACACTTTTTGTTTGCTAGATTTATTAATTTTTATATTTATTTATTTTACTTGGTCTCTTTCATTTTAATGTATATTGATTAAAAAAACACTATATAAAATAAAAAGACAGCTTTATTAAAAGAAGAGAAAAAGTTTGAGCAGTGCTGGACTGGCTCCCTCTAGAGGCGCTATGCGGAAATTACAAACTCAAGCCCTGAGAAGCACGTGGCTCTTGAGCATAGAAATATACACTAGATGTCACCTTGGCAGTTCATTAGAACGAATGCGTCAATAGAGCCGCCATCTTGGAACAGGGGAGCCCCTCCACTTTAATGCATCAACGTCAATGTAGACAAAGGTCTGACGGAAATAAAATTATCATTTTTTTTTTGGTTCGTTACATGGTCAGACATGTATTAACCATTGATTCCAGAAAAAAATTAAAACATTCTACTTAGTTCAGATTTCATTCGTGTGAACATCATACAGCTCAAGAGTCCGCCACCATCAATTAATTCCAAGCAAAGGCAGAAAAATCAGCGTTCCCTACCTACTTCCTATGACAAAACGCCTGTTCCAAGATGGCGGCGGTTTTGACGCATGCTTAGAGCCCCAAGTTGACGTCTAGTGTATATGTCTATGGCTCTTGAGGACGGTAATGACTCCGGAAGTGACGACTTAAATCCTTTCCAGATCGAGGCCGGCAAGATGGCGGCGGACACGCAGGTTGGTGTGATTCGAACCGCTACTGCATGATCGTTAAAACTCAAACTTTTCTTCTGCATCTCACCACTTTCGTATGAGTTTTCTCATAAAGATGACGTGTGATCTGCGAGCGCGTGATGTCCAGACACACCAGAAAGCGCTGTGCCCAAGCGAGTGCGTGAATGTTCATTAATAACGACAAACTGAGCATTAACGATAGCTCAATTGCATAATAACCACATTAATTATGATTCTACTGTAATGTGGAGTGATTAAAACTGTTGTAAGTGTGTAACCCACTTAAATGCGTATCTGTTGATCTCAAACACGCATTCACTTCAGTTTCTCTCAAGAAAGTGCTAGAAGTACCATGTTTTGTGTGGTAAAAACATGTTTTTTTTAAACAATTTAACACTATATTATTATTATTATGAACCTCAAAATGCTGTGTAACTAACGTATACTGTAGCACATAAAAAAGCTGGCCAAACCACACAAATCACAAACTGTACCACAGCAATCATACATTGAGTCTAAAATACTAATGTAAAAGTATAATAAATGAATATCCTTCTGCCAGTATATGATGCTTTCATAATCGTGCATTTGTTTTATAAGAACGATGACTAACGATGTTATCTCGAGCTTTAATATAGTATCACTAAACGTAGTGATAATTATTGCAGTGGAATGATGTTTACCATGATGAGCTTTTGTAAGTTGTGCTTAAGATACTAGAAACAGACCCATATTTTCAATATAACTCCAATACATGATATATGATTATGATGTGATGTGTTTATTTCAATCAGCAGTGCTCTGATGGCTGTTATTTGTGTGTTTGTAGGGGCAGGTTTCAGACACACTGAAGAGATTCGCTGTGAAAGTCACTTCATCCAGCACTAAAGAGCGCAAGGAAATTCTTGGAGAATTGAAGGAATGTGTAAAAGGAAAGGGTGAGTTGATCTGACTAAAGGAATAACATGATTTTTCAGTTGCGGTCAAGCTCCAAAAATCACATAAAAACATTGTTAAAGCTTCATAACAGTTGTCCGTACCACTCTTACGAAATTTTGGTTCTCTTATGCTCATCAAATACAGTAAATCGTGAAATAATTTTGCAATTTAAAATAAAAGTTTTCTATGTGAACATATTGTAAAATGTAATTTATTCCTTTGATCAAATCTGAATTTTCAGCATCATTACAACGCTAAAAAGACGTCACATACAGAAGTTACATTACGTGTTTATTTATAGTTTGATCTGTCAGTGAAATTAAAGGAGTAGTTCACTTTTAAAAAAGCTTTTGTTGATAATTTACTCACCCCCATGTCATCCAAGATGTTCACGTCTTTCTTTCTTCAGTCGAAAAGAAATTAAGGTTTTTGATGAAAACATTCCAGCATTTTTCTCCATATAATGGACTTCAATGGGGTCCAAATGGTTCAAGGCCCAAAAGAGAGTTTCAGTGCACACTGCAAACTGTTCAAAGGGCTTTAAACGATTTCAGACGATGAATAAGGGTCTTATCAAGCGAAACGATCACTCATTTAAAAAAAAAATAAATAAAAAAGTTTAATTTTTATAAGCTCAAATGCTCACCTTGCTCTGTTCTGTGACGCACGTTTGTGACTCTCCTGTTCGAACTCGTTTATCAAAATGAACAAATCTTTTCCAGAGTCAATTCGTTGAATGAACCAAATGACACGAAAAAAGATTTGTTCGTTTTGATTGAACAGGAGAGTCACAAACGTGCACTTGGCTGTGCCTAAAGGGCTTGTCTGAACTGTTTATAATTATTTGTGGTTTAATTCTCTCTTCAGACCTTCCTGAGCCGGCCATCAAAGGACTCTGCAAACTCTTCTATCTCACCCTGCACAGATACAGGTGTGTGTGTGTGTGTGTGTGTGAGCGATCTCTATCTTTTAGAGTCTACGGCCCATCCTCGCAACGGACCCTCATCAGAAATTAAGACTGCTATAGATGCAACATGTATAAAGGCCCAATTTATACTATACTGAAGTATTATTTGGACAATATTTTTAAGTTTGCTTTCTACTCACTACGGTACTTTTTTTATGTATAAATTATTTATTTAAATTCAAACTTTATAGTTCACTCATTTATTTGAATTAAAGTTGTAATATTTATTTTAAACATATTATTACTACTTATATCATTTTATAATAATCTAATTTCTATCATTTTTATTATAAAAATAAAATTTTTAACAATTCATTTATTTTATTTATCATTTGAACTTCTTTTTTTTTTATACAATATTTTTCTCTAAACTCTTCCGCTGACCTCCAATAATAAGACCATATTATGCCCTTTTATAAAGTCTCGATATAGTTTTTGGACTGTACTAGAAAAGATTTTTTATGCATGAATGTTCAAAAAACACATTATTCTCCGTTGTTGCGACTCCTTTCTTCCTAGTCTGTCAGTAACGCTCTGTTAAGTTCCCGTCTCATTGAAGCCCCTCCTTCTGAAAAGCACACTGTGCTCTGATTGGTCGGCTGGAGAGGTGTGTTGTGATTGGTCAAGTGCGTCGAGTGTGTTTGTGAAATGTCCCGCCCCTTTCCATAACCGCCAGTTTCAACACACTACTTACTAACTCAACCAGGCCCCGCCCCTTTGTTTTGCGTATGGAATATTGTGACATGTCCTCTTTAAAACATGCGAGAGGGATTTTCTGATGAAGGTGGATTTGATTGGTCTTCTCAGGGATGCCGCATCCCGACGGGCTTTGCTGTCGGTCATCGAAGTGCTCGTCCAATCACAGCCTGATGCCGTCGCGAGCAACCTCCCCCCCGGTCTGCTCAGCTGCGGGGTGGTCAGCAGGGGCGGGATGCCTGGGTGAGCGACCGCACACATCTTATGCTAATCAGATGCAAATTTACCCAAGCCATGATCTATACATACGATATAATGTCAAAAATCCCTCAGGAAGAGCACAGCGTCCGGAGCCTGCTGCGCCCTGCCATGGACATGTCTGATCGTCCGCACCGTGTTTCCCACCGCAGACAAGAGAGAAGGTGCCAACTGGAAGAAACTGGTCCGTTGCTTTCGTGTGTTTATTAATCACAGCTTAGTTTAGCCGTCGGTCCGAGATCTCTACATGCAATCTATCCAATCATATTCTCTGTTTGTCCAATCAGGTTGAGGTTCAGAGTTTGCTGCTGGCTGAGGCGGTGGGCGGAGCTTCTGGGAACGCGCTCAAGTCAATCAGCAAACGCTTTCACAAGCTGTGGAAGGAGGTAGAGCTAAATTAATTCAGTCTGATGTCTCGTACAGTGTGGTTTAAAAATGTAGGCTCGGTAAGATTTATTTGATTAAAAATACTGTGATCTTGTGAAATATTATTGCAGTTTAAAATAACTGTTTCCTATTTGAATACTTGTAAATGTAGTTTATTCCTGTGATGAATGAAAGCTGAATTTTCAGCATCATTACTCCAGTCTTCAGTGTCACATATTCCTATTTAAAAAAATGTACAAAGAAATTATTTTCAAGAGGTATCAAGAAGCACTGTAGTGAAAGTAGGAGTACTCCATTGTTTATGTTGTTTTTCTTTGTTTGTTTGCTCAGTCATTTTTAGTCGTACTTTTTATTTTGTTTTTTTATGTTTTGCTGCTTTTATATATCTGTATAGGTGTATGGATGTATAGAACAACATGATGATAATAATAATATGTAATTGTAAATGTAAGACTGTAAGAATTTAAGGGGTAGGAGTATATAAGTTTTACTTCTTCCTACTCCTTTTCGCACATATAATAGAAGTATGTCAACAGCAAAGAATTATACATATATATTTTTGCGGCTCATTTGTTTAGATTTTTCCTAAGTTTTTTAAACATTGTTTCATTTTATATACTTTCTTTTTATGTTCGAAATAAAGATTTCAAATTCATAAAATTAAAATTCACATGATCCTTCAGAAATCACTCTAATATGAAGAAACATTTCTGATTTTTATCAATGTTGAAAACAGTTTCAAACTGCTTCATATTTTTGTGCAACTGTGATGCATTTTTTTGAAATGGAAATCTTTTGTAAATTTATAAATGTTTACTGTCTTTTTTTATAAATTTAATGCATAATTTCTGCATTAACATGTGTCATGTTAAATGTTTTTTAACACATTTTTTAATCTTAGAATGTGTTATTCATATATAAAATATTTATATTTATATATAATATAGGTTGTGTTTTTATATATATATATATAGTATTCACGTGCAAATAATTCTTAAATATATACATGCATGCATATGTATATATATATATACCAAATAATTATACACAGCATAAACACATATATTACGTAAACACAAACTTTTATTTTGGATGTGAATTAATCTTTGCACAGCTCTAATATATATATATATATATATATATATAAATGAAACACGGTTTAGTGCAGTTTTAGTTTTGTATTTCTATTTAAGTTTGTATTTCTATTTCTATTTAAGTTTGTGTTTGTGTGTGCAGACCCCGGGTCTGGTGGATCAGTACATGAGCACTCTGCTGAGTCTGGACCAGAGCTGTGTGTCTGTACCTCTGCTGGGAGTGTGTGTGGACTTCTGCACTGCGCAGAAAGACATCGCCACCATCAACAAACACAAGGTGATACACTTACGCATTTATATATGTTTCAGTATTTATTCATATTTTGATTTAGCTCTTTTATTATGACATAAACTGCTATTAATAATTTAACTTTTATTTAACAATATTAACACTGTTGTGTTTTAGGCGGCTCTCTTGGACCTGTACATGAAGACGGTCCTCATGAGTAAGACCAGACCGCATCCGCACATACTGGTGAGAATCTGTGGCAGGACTTTGTTGCATCAATACTCTTTGCAGTGTCGAGATCATAAAACCTAAAGATGAATGTGTGTGTTCAGGAAAAGAGCGCCCCGATGCTTCGTCACATGACTCACTCTGAGTTTAAGGAGCAACTGCTGCCAACGTTACAGAAAGCTCTGCTGCGTAGCCCGGAGAACTCCATTCAGAGTGTGTGACACACACACACACACACTATATTTATATATGTATATTTAGACACACTGTATACAATATTGCAGTTAATGTTTATTTTATTTAAACAACAAAAATGTTTTGTATGGTTTTAGTTAAACATAATAACTCTGCTGGATTTTAATTATTAACATATATATAACAAAATTATATATATATAAAAATGTTTTCTACCAGTCCATAGATAATTGCTTTTGTTTATAGAATTGCTCACATGAGATAGTTAGTGTATTAGTGTCAATTACAAGAATTGTTTTTTAACGTTTTTTGGAAACCTCTTTTTCTACAAAGCATGAACAAGATATTTCTTATTACTATACTGATCATTCATTAGGGCTTTGGGGGTTCATTAGGGTTAGGGCTGTGCAAAAATTAATTGCATCCAAAATTAAAGTCTGTGTTTACATAATATATTTGTGAGTGCTGTATATAATTATTTTGTATATATAAATACAGACACATGCATGTATATATTTAAGAAAATGTGTTATTCATATATAAAATATTTATATAAGATTAGATTATATAAGATTATATAGATTATGTATTTATATATATATATATATACAGAATTTAAGCACAAATAATTCTTAAATATATACATGCATGCATAGGTATTTATATATACAAAATAATTATATACAGCACACACACGTATATTATGCAAACACAGACTTTTATTTTGGATGCGATTAATCGCAATTAATTTTTGCACAGCCCTAATATAAATATATATATATATATATATATATATATATATCAATCTCTGTTATTGGTCTTTCCTCCAGCGATCTCCTCCATGTTGGCGTCTCTCACACTCGACCTGAGTCAGTACGCGCTGGACATCGGGAAGGGCATCTCCAGTGAGTCGTCGTCAGTGATTGAAAGGTTGGTCTGAGGGGTCACATGCAGGTTTAATGTGATGTGTGTGTGTGTGTGTCAGGTCAGCTGAAGGCCAATAACCCAGAGCTCATGGACCAGGCGGTGGCGGCCCTTCAGAATCTGGCCCAACAGTGCAGCGACCCGAGCGCCGTCCAGGACCTCGTCAAACACCTCTTCGCCATCCTCGGAGGTCAGTGACGACTTTCAAGCTTTCAACGGTCATGTACTCTTAAAATTATCATTTCTAATAATGGAAAATACATAGAAATCATATTAAAAATCATTCATATTTTAATAGTGAATGTATACACTACCAGTCCAAATTATTCATGTTTTTGAGCATCAGCATGAATTTTCAGCATCATCACTCCTTCAGAAATCACTCTAATATGCTGATTTGATGCTCAAGAAACATTTCTGATTATTAATGTTGAAAACAGTTTGACTAAAACTTGACAGAAATACACATTTCAAAAGTTACGGTTAACTAAAATGATACTACATGCTAAAAAAAAATGTAGATGATACTTTTATTAGGCAAGGATGCATTAAATTGATCAAAAGTGACAGTAATGAACATTATAATGATACAAAAGATTCTATTTCAAATAAAATGTTAATTTGCATGTTCTATTCATCAAAGAATCCTGAAAATAATGTATTACAGTTCCCACAAAAAATATTAAGCAGTAAAAACTGCTTTCAACATGATAATAATATTAGGAACCATTATTAATAATTATTAAAAAATAACATGGAATCTCAATAAAAGTATAATATGAAGCATATCCAATAATCATAACACATCATCTGACACACACCACCAGATCCTGGTCACTTTTAAAGCAGGATATGTTGTTTTGCACAGGCTCCGAGGGGAAGCTGACTGTTGTGGCCCAGAAGATGAGCGTTCTCTCGGGTGAATATCTGCTCATTACACCTGTTTGCTTTTCTTTTCTAAAAGCTACTCTTGAATTAAAGTGTGAGTGTCTTTTGATTACTGCTAATTTCCATCAGGAAACCTGTTTGTTTTTACTTTGCATTTCTGCTGCACAGTGGTTTTCTGTGTAACATGCACTAGACGGACATCTTTGACCCCTCTGCTTGTTTCTTGCGTCTTTTGCAGCATTTTGTGTCAAATTAAAGGAAGTTCAACTTTAAAAAAAATTACTTTTTTTCCATTCCACTACCGTACGTCTTGCGTTTTTAAATGTGAAAACACACGTTTTGTTAAACTCACTTCTCATGAATATGTACTTTATACTTTATTTGTTCCTTTTAAGGGAAACTTGTTTTGAGCAATACAGGTAAAAGCTGCGTAACAAGATACTCGCATCAATACCATAACGATCACTCAGTTGTGAGTCTTTAAGTAATGTATTAAGCTTCATTTATGTGTGTTTTTGCATCAGGAATCAGAAGTTGCAGTCATCACGCAGTCTCTGGCACTTCCTCTCAGTCTCTGAGCTCCAGTGTGGCTGTGATGTTCATTCCTTTCCTGCAACAGGAAGGTGAGAAACATAATGGATTTTAATTACATTAAAAAGTAACTTTTTTTTAATGAACTTTTTTCATACTGGTTTAAACACTGAACATCCACATTAGTCTGAGAGCTTTCATAAATGTTTTTTTTTGTTTTTTTTTTTAGTGGACTGGGGTTCATGAGTTGTTACGCTAATAAAGAATTAAATTATTATTATTTTAAATTCAAAAATAAATTCAAAGCACTAACAAGTTTTATGTTTACTTGTCATGACCATTAACTGACAAACTGTAAACATGCAAATTCATTGTTAAATCTTTGAACAGTGTTGTTTTAGTATCACTGAGAGACTATTATAATTTTTATTAGCAGTTTAAATTAATTATTATTTTTATATTGTCCATTTTCGTTTTAATTTTGTGTTTCATTTTTTTTTTAACTACATCAAATTAAACTAAATGAAATGAGAAATGTTTCTATGGCAAATAGCTAAATAAAATAAACAATTTTTTCTTTCTTTTTTTTTTTTGTTGACATTTATTTTATCTTAAGTAGCCAATATGTTTTTATTTTTATTTTAACCCTAACCCTTAACTTAAAATCTCAGTAGGAGTCCAAATAAATATTTTAAATTAAATGTTGTGAATCCCTGACTTAAAATATCAACATTTTATTTCTACCCAGTTTGCTATTTCAAAAATTTAAATTTATTTTTTTAAATTGTTTTGTTGCAAAATTGGTTTTAAATTAATAATTTAATTTACATTAAACAATCTTTTTTTAATTTTTATTTAATATGCAAGTGCATCAAGTTAAACTCAATTAAAAGAAAAATGTTTCCATGCCAACTAGCTAGTAAAATATCTTACTAGTAAAATATTTTACTTATAAAATATAAGTAAAATATCAAGATTGATTTTTTTTGCTATTTATTTGCTATTTAATGACTTAATGTGAAACTTTTTGTTACAAAATTGGTCTTACTAGTAATTCAATTTACGCTAAATAGTCTTTCATAAAGCCTACTATCTGCTGATTGTTGTATTGTGTGTTTCTAGTCCATGAGGGCACACTGGTACACGCGGCGTCTGTGTTATCGCAGTGGACGGGCCGTTTGACGGTGGACGTACCCTCTGAGTTGAGGGAATGGTTTAAAAAAGCCTTCGGCCTCAAGACGTCCACGTCCCTCGTGCGTCAGGCGTATCTCCAGGCCATGATCGGGGCTTTCAAAGGTCAGTCGGACTGCTGGGATGCTTCACATGGGCTTATTTGATTTTTTTTTGTCAAAATAAAAAGCATCTCTATGTCTCAATTCTGTTCAGGTGACACTCTCAGTCAGGCTGTTGACCTCCTACCTCTCCTCATCCAGACTGTGGAGAAAGCTGCTGCCCAGAATACCCAGCATGCACTGCTGTCTGAGGGCGTGACGGCTTCTGTGCTGCTCTGTCGGCTGTCTGTGCTCGACTCTGTGTCTGGTGAGCGTTTTTACATCCACCTATTTTTGGATATTGCTTATAAACGCTGGATTGAAATTTTTATCACACAAGATAAATTCACAACTTTGGATGGAAACATATCTACTGAAACTGTGTGATCTTCATGTTCATGTGTCTTTAGAAGCGAAGCTGGTGTCGTTCTGGAACCTGATACTGGATGAAAAGAAACCTCTGTTCACCACTGAGAAGTTCCTCTCTCAGGCCAGTGAAGAAGGTCCGAAACGCCCCGTTTATCAAACTTATCCAGAGGCCATTTTAGGATTTCATTGACGTGACTTAGATGAAGAAGGCCATATTAGGCTTTTTACAAAGTCTTGATTTTGTTTTTGAGCCCTACTAGAATAGCTTTTCATGCTTGAATGTTCAAAAAAACACATTATTCTCCACATATTCTCCATATTTTACTGCTGTTTCTAAATATGCAGTTTTTATGTCCCGGTGACCAGTGAAAGCGCAGCTCTGACTCTCTGCCCATTCATTTAGATAGGAGCCTGGACTTGTTAGTCCGAAATAGCTGCCCGGAGGCATTGCCAAGATGGCGGCCGAGTGGCACGACTTGCACTTTGATTTAAATGATAAAAGTTGAGACCATTGGTGGCAATTGTTGTAGTATGCCGTGGGTGGAAATGATTTAAATGAGGAATATTGTGATGTTCCCGGGAGGCGTTTCATGGAGTTCAGAAACACTGACACTGATAATGAGAATAGAGTTTTTCATGGTCAAACAGCAACATCACACACTAAAGATAGTTGAAAATGTAAAAATAAGATTTGAACAGCTGGTAAAGGGAGGATTCAGAGTCAAATAACCTCAGGTTATTAATTTTATTAATTTTAAACTCAGGTTAATATCTTAATTTATAATTTCAGTATTTCAATTATTTTTATTTTAGTTATGTTTAAAGTTGTTTTTCATCTAAGGTTTGTATTTTATTCTATTTCCGCTTAATTTTTATTAATGAAAATAATTTTTAACAGTTTTAGTTAACAGTAAGAACACTGATCAGTAAATCTGATGATCACACACTCTCTCTCACACACACACACACACACACACCTGTTCTGTACCCACAGCTCTGTGCACAATCCTGCTGCTGTGTGAAAGACTGTTCCTGGATCAGCCACAGAGACTCAACAACAGCAAGTCTCAGTGAGTCACTACTATTTTCCCTGAAATGTTTTGTGTAGAATTGAATTATTCGTTGAATTGGCAGAGGGAATTCTATTTCCTGTGTTTAATTTTACGTTTTAGTGTAAACAAACATCTAAACTAAGCATTTGTAAATCATTTTAATTTCGTAATGATAAAGAATATTGAATCAGAAAACTTTAATGCAACTCTAGTATCATTAAAAGTGGGCTATGATATGCAGAATAAAGCCTAATGGGATCTTGGGTCACCCTAAAAGTGTTATTTTACCTTGATTTGTTTTACCTTATGATGTAAAAAATATTGACTGCTCATTTACATATTATTTTTGTATTATTAATATACTTAAAGGATTTATTAATATTTTAAATTAGTTTTAAATTAGTAATTGACCCTAATGCAACTTTGACATCTCTGAAATTATGCTAATTGTATTTATTAGAAGAATTCATAAACATTTCAGATGCCTTCTGGTTCTGTTAGTGATCATGTGACTCAAACTACCAGGCATGCACCGATATTAACATTTCGGACGATACCGATAACCAATGATTCTTTATACTTGAAAGCCGATGAATCGATATATTGGTCGATAAATCTAAATCCAAATTTTTATTTCATTTTTGAGAGTCTGATTACTAAAACAAAAGTCTCACCATTAAAATCCATATCCCAAGCACACATTTATAATATTCTCATTATTATATGACGGGCATAAAACTATTTTTATTTTTTTTCCAATCATATTTCAAGCAATTCCAAACCATCATGTTAAACAGTGCATCTGCAATCTACATGAATTATCAGCTTTAATATATCGGCCTAATTTTCTTATCAGGCCGATAATGATAACACTAAAAATGAACATATATCGGCCAATACCGATATGGCGGCCGATATATTGTGCATCCCTAACTCAAACCCTTGTTTGCCGTCCTCAGGATGTATCATCAGGCCACAGTTATGGCGCTGCTGTCCCGGCAGTGGTGTGTGCGTAAACATGCTAAGCAGACCGTGAAGAAGCTCCTGTCCTCGCTGGGCGGATCCAGCCTGGCCCACGGCCTTCTGGGAGAACTACGTGTCATTATTAACAAACACAAGGTGAGTGAAAACGCTTACTGTACGTTCACACCGCCGCCGACTTGAGCGTCAAAGAAGCACTCGCCCCGTCAAGGACGCTTGTCAAAAAGTACGGGGAAGCTTGTTGAGAATCTGTGAAATGTAATAAACAGAAAAAAACAGCCAATACATCGAAGAAACCTTTTATGACAGCATTTTTATAACCGTCTTGGTCACATTTGGTCGGGAAAAATACATTTTTAGCTGTTATTATTATTATTATTTGCTGTCAAATCGGTGTCACCGTGAGCACATGAATTGCATTCCCGCTTTAAGACGAGCGTTCGTAAATATTTCAAATAAAAGTTGCGCTCATGCGGGCCCTATAAGCAAATAACTTCAAGTCATAAATGAGAGGAAACCTTTAGGCGAATATTAGCTCCTCTTCCATTTTCTTGGAAGTAATGTTTTGGTAGGAACGAAAGTTTACATTAGGGCTGGGTATTGAGACAAATTTCTCAATTCGATTTGATTTCGATTCACAAGCTTGCAATTCGATTCGATTTCGATTCAATTACGATTATTTTGGATATCAGTTACAATAAATGGCCATTTTTCTCAAGGAAATCAAATCTCTTAACTAATGCTGTAAACTATGGGAGTCTAGTTGTAGCCTATAGGCTTCATTAGCCTAATATGAAGGTAATAATGAACTGTTTTGTAGCTATACGAACACTTAAATTACACTTTTATATTTTTTTATAATAATAAGATTATATGAAATATAAACATTTAAATGGTGTCTGTCATAAAAACTTGCCAGATTTATTCAAATATGCATTAAATATTGAAGAACATTAATATTATAATGCATATGTAATATGGTGTATATATTTATCAAAGATTATTGCGATTTTTTTTTTTTTTTTTTTTTTTCATTCATTCAAATGAAACAGGATGACTAATCGATTCTTGAGATTTAAGAATCGATATCGGTTCGTAAAAATGAGAATCGATTAATATCGAGAAATAGATATTTATTACCCAGCCATAGTTTACATTGTATGTTTCTCCGGAATCAGCCGGCGCGAAGGACGTCTATATTCCGCTGAACCGCGTCACAGCTCATTACCATAAAGTTGAGCTTCTTTCAACTTTCTGATTGACACTCAAAACACCCAAAACGCGGCATCGATGGATTTGACCGTAAGCCAGCTTCCAATGAAAATGAATCATTTCCGGCCGCTTTGGAAGCTCAAGTCGGCAGCGGTGTGAATGTACGGTTAGGCTACTTTACGCTTAAACGTGTTTTGAATTTGCTAATTTTTTCGTCTCTTGAATCAGATTCTGCCGTCAGAGGCTCTTTACACGGAGACGGGCGAGCTGACTGAGATGGGGCGCTCGTATGTTGCTCCGCGGGTCCTGCTGGACGCTCTGAGGGTGATCTGCTCGGCGGCGGCCCAGTGGAACGACCCGGCAGAGGCGGAGAAACTGGCCCTGGATATTCTCATCGTTACCCATCATCCCTCCATCGGTCTGTCTCTCTCTCCCTGTGGATTTGATTGCATCCGTACAGGAATATCCCAATAGATGTTAATCGCGCTCTTTCTTTTCCAGTGGCCATCAGGTCTGAGTTGTGGCCTTCTCTGCTGTCCACTATGAAGATGGACGCTGCGGATTTCATCGAGAAACACCTGGAGAAGATTCTACCTCGCCTGCTAGAAGCCAACACGGACAACCAGGTGCATTTAAAGTTGTGATTATTGTGACATGTTCAAGTGAAACGGATTCTGGATCTGGAACAAGAAAAAAATGTAGGGCGGGGCTTGATTTTGTCCTTGTGGTTTTCTATTGGTGGACCTCATGTGAGTGACAGGTTGCCCCGCCCTCTTCATCAGAGATGAGATGTCGCAAGTTTTTCTGGTTCAAGATTATGAGGCACATGAATTTAAAAAAAGAGTGATGTGCATGGATAAATATTGTATAATAATTACTGAAAAAAATAGTATTGTCTATTTTGATTTCATTGTGACTTTAATTTTGTATTGATATGGTAGGGCAGACATTTTAAGATCAATATCAATAGATAACGGCCATTTTCTGATTTTCCTAAAAAAAAAAAAATATTGTGTAAAATTTATGAGTATAATTTATTTGCTGTAAAATAAAATATGAATTAATTTTTATACACATCTTATTTGATATATATTGTATATACTATATTTTCGATCAAATGCATTTAAGAGACTTCATTCAAAAACTTCAAACCATCTTAAATTATTACATTGATGTAATAGGACACACATTTAAAAGAGTAGTTCACTTTTAAAAAAACTTGCTGATAATTTACTCACCCCCATGTCATCCAAGATGTCCATGTCTTTCTTTCTTCAGTCGAAAAGAAATGAAGGTTTTTGATGAAAACATTCCAGGATTTTTCTCCATATAATGGACTTCAATGGGAACCAAACGGTTCAAGGTCCAAAAACAGTTAATTTCTTAAATTCCCTAATTTCTTTTCGACTGAAGAAAGAATGACATGGACATCTTGGATGACATTTTTTTAAAAGTGAACTACTCCTTTAAGATTGGGGTCAGAGTTTCTCTGGATTTCTGGTTGTCATTGTGTCTCTCTCGCTGTAGGCTGTTCAGAATGCTGTCGGTTCTCTATCGCTTCTGTCTCCAACTAAACTGCTGCCGCGTGTCATGGATCACGTGACCCAGCGCTTGTCCAATCATGCGATGATCCAGGTGACGCGTCAGGAATATGCAATCATGCGAACGCCAGAGGGAGAACTTTATGATAAGAGCATCATTATGAGGTAAATTGGACTGAATCAGTTCAGATGGAATGAATGAGGTCTTGGTTGTGCTGTAAACACCGCTGTTGTTTTTGGCAGCGCGCAGCAGGAGAGCACAAAGAAAGGCAACATGAAAAGAGAGAACAAGGCTTATTCCTTCAAAGAGCAGATCATTGAAATGGAGCTTCAAGAGGTGAGAGAGAAACACACAAAAAAAGTTGTTTTGGACTTATGTTCTAGTGTGCATTAGGGGTGGTTAATCTGTCTGATTTCCCGATTCGATTCGATTACGATTATTGAAGTCCCGATTCGATTACAGTCGATTTTCGATTATTAACGATTGTCGATTACCGATTATTGATTTTCCATTTCACAACAGTAAACGAAAATACACTAGACCAACACATGATTATAATAGCAGCAGCAACATTTTGGTATTAATTGCACTTTTTATTTGTTTGATATTCATTGAAAATATAATGATGGTTAGTGAGGACATGCAAACATGCTTGTTGTCTACTACTTAGGCAACTCATTATCTTTAAATTTATTAACTTTAAATTTTTTTTCAAAAGCAATTGTGTTGCATCATAATGCAAATGCACCTGGTTCTATTAACTCTTTCCCCGCCAGCGTTTTAAAAAAAAGTTGCCAGCCACCGCCAGGGTTTTTGACGATTTTCGCTAAATTTGAATGCCCCCGCTGAATATTTTCTTCCATGAATATATGAAGATGATATATATAAAAATAAAGATCTGAGCCTCTGCTTTTAGGCAAAAAAAACGTTTTTATTTTATCTTCATCTGTTCTTTTTTTATTGCCTCTTGAACAGAGGTAGGTTTTGTCAAAAACACAACATTTTGGACAAAAAACTGAGAAAAAGGTGTTTTTATCAAACAAGTGCATTTAAAAGCAGAATACATTCAGATGTTGTTTCCTTCATATATAAAACTTTCCAAAATAAATTAAAAACATAAAATAAATGTAAAATATATCAAATTTCCCAGGATGTAAGGGAAATGTAACTTTTGCAATAAAACTTCTGCCTCTCTGTGTTCTACCTGTGAATAATGAATAATTGGAATTACAATAAACAGGCCTAGACACACACACACACACACACACACACACACACACACACACACACACAAATACATATTACAATGTGGTAAATGTGCACAAAGAGAGAAATAATTTGACAATTACACCTTCATATTTAGACAGCCACACATAAATGCCTGCACACACACATACATAATATAGTGTCATAATATTATACGATCTATCTGCGGCACGTCCATGGCTAGCATGAACATGTGCATCTCTCTCACTGACTACTTCGTCCCGATCAGATTCAGAATTATCAAATAAAGAGTGATCGGACTCCGAGTCCATTAACCTCCAGTACTTCAGCCATATACCTCTGCATTGTCTGTCTGATACATTCTCACTACTCCACTGTTTGAGACGATTGCAATCTGTTTCTCTAAACAAAGAGTTGCGCAATCATTCAGGACATGCGCGCAGGTCTTCCTTACCGTATACCACCTAAAACACGGATACCCGGAAAATTCCGTGTTTGGCGCAGATGCGTTTTTTCATTAAACACGGAAAATTCCGTGTTTGGCGGGGAAAGAGTTAATTGACAGCATTAAAATGTATTTTGAGATGTCCTTCAATTGAAAATATTTGAAGCAAGTTTGGGGGACTTGAAGGGCACCTGATTCAGAGAATCACCCAGAAATTCAAAAGAACAGCATTTATCTGAAATAGAAAGCTTTTGTAACATTAAACAATACCGTTCAAATGTTTGGAGTCGGTAAGAATTTTTATTTAATTTTTTGGGCAAAAGAAAAAAGAAATCTATACTTTTATTCATCAAGGATAAATTAAGTTGATCAAAAGTTAAAGTACAAGACATTTATAATGTTACAATTTGATTATCTGAATCTTTTGTGTGTGACTATAAATAATTTGCTTTAAAAGTACAAAGTAATGACCCATAAAGAATTAATGCACAATATATTTTATTAACATTACAAAGAACGACCAGGAAAATAAATGTGTGCCTGAACTAGGAGCATACTTGTAGTAAATAAATAATATAACGACTGGTGCAGCCGAGTGTTTTTCCTCCTCTGGCTGGAAAGGTGTCATATGGCTTATCATATTTGTCGTGTTTCCGTCGTTGGTTTTATTCCACAAAGCGTACAACTAGTGCGGCTCTTGTCCAGCTCCTTTCCCCCTTCAACTTCCGAAGCCAAAATATCCACACGTCAGCTTTTAACCTAACAAGGAAGGTGTTTGGATCTCGCGTGCCATCTCATCTCTGTTATGTGCACGCCACAGACGGTCCGGCCACTGCACTTCCGCGCTTCAGAGTTCCGTCTTTCGCGTTCCGTCAATATTACGTTATTATAAATACATATAAAAATTTTTTTTTTTTAAATCGATTTTTTGACATTTGTGAATCGATTCAGGATCGTCCACGTCCGCATCGCGATGCATCGAGAATCGATTTTTTCCCCCACCCCTAGTGTGCATACTGAATAGTTACTTAGTCAAATACAGTATGCAACAATAAATATTTCCAAATGAAATACAGAACGTTCTCATCTCATTGCATTACCTGTTTAATTTAGTTGTCATGTTAAAGATAAACAGTTATTTAGCAAATTTATACAGTACAGTGTTTTGCATCAAAACTTGCTGCCCTATTAAATATTGTGTAAAATGCATAGTGAATGAATATATAATAAAATTTCAGTGATGGTGATAATTATATGTACATCTTATTTCCTGTCGAATATTTTATTATATATTGGCTATTCTTTTATCAACATTAGCCATTATCATTAAATTATACCAAATAATGAAGTCTAGTCATTAAAAATCATGGCCAATAAAGCATCCGGTTCATCCACCACACTAGCCGCGTTTCCATTACCCTTCAAATTGTGAATTAAAAATACGCACAATGGAAAAACGTCAATTTCGCAAAAACTCCTGTTTATCACAAAAAGGTTTTTACGCTCACAGGAGGTTTTTCAGGGATATATTTCGCAATGGAAACAGTTTTTGCATTTACAGTCACCTGACTTGCAGTGTGTTTGGACAATACGGGACATTATTAAATTCATAAAAAGAATTACAGGAATACTGGATTCTAAACCCTTAAAGAAATGCCACAATCAAGACCAAATGAGGGAGAAGCACAAAAACTCCTCATATTAATATAAGTTTTTGTTTTAGTCGCAACGGTTCATGGAAACGGCATCAATAGTTTTTAATCAATATTTAGAAAAAATCCCGTGCAAATCTGTGATGGTAACGCGCCTACTGACAAATGAAACGAGGTTAAGCGCATTGCATTGTAGGATACAGTATCTGGTGTAGTGTGTGTTCTGTTTTAGACGGCACGTTTGACTGAGCCTCCGCTTGTGTTTGTCCTTCAGGAGATCAAGAAGAAGAAAGGCATCAAAGAGGAGATCCAGCTGTCCAGCAAACAGAAGGAGATGATGCAGACCCAGCTGGAGAAAGAGTCCAGCATCCGCAAGAGATTGCAGGAGGTGAGAGGTCACACGCTACCGAAGTCCACCCGAGACGCATCATCGTCAACTTTAAGACATTCAAAAATGTGTTCATGCACATGTATACCTCTATGCTAAATATTGTTTAAGATTGCACATGACACGAAAGGAAAAAGGGGACTCCCGGAAGTGCGTTGTTGTTGGTTGAGCGAAATATGTAGTCTTATTAAGTCCATTTCATTTTTTTCCCCAAATTCAGTTTTTTCTGTTTTCATTTATGCAAATAAATTTTTTACAGATTTGCTTCCCCCGGTCTGCTTTTTCTCCAGACATACGTTCCTCTCCCACACAAAAACTGAATTTCATTTATTATTATTATTATTATGATAAATTCCATGAAATTGAAATTGGCCAATCCCGTCCGCGATTCCATGATCACAGAAATTATAGGCCCCTAAATATGGTGTGCATGAATAAACGGGTGATGCTAACTAGTGTCTCTTGTTCTCTCTCAGTTGGACGTGGAGCTGCAGTGTGTGATGGGTCTGTTAGAGGCGACTCTGGCCCGTCGTCCTCCTCTGATCTGGGTTCATCTTCCTGCAGTGTTGCAGGTTCTTCTTCCCCTCCTGCAGTCTCCTGTGGCGGCTCCACGCGTCACGCCCGTGTTCCTGCGCATCGGCGTCACTCTGATGCCTAAACACCTGCACTACTTGGGTAACCCTTCCTTTTTTCACATTTACGTGATTTTTGTGAATGCAAATTAGTGTTGGGCGATATGCTCCATTTTCATATCGTCCTATCGTCAGCCTGTGAGATCGGCGATACACGATATTATCGTGAGGGGGCGGGGCTAACTTATTTGATTATTAACTTGATTATTTAGCCTACTCATTAATTTGCTTGTTTTATTAGCCTACTTCGTTTTATATACGAGAATCTTTTTTCTATTTTGCTAGCAAAGGTGGAGTGTTTATTAATAGGATCAGGTTATTTCCTTATTAAAAAAAAAGAGATCCTAATCCTTTTGTTTGTCAACGGGAAATTTACGGACACATTAGCCTATCCTCATGCCGTTACATGCAGCATTTTGACTAGGGCCTATTTCTGCACGAGATGAAAACACGTTTTAATAATTTCTTGGGTCAGAAAAAGTCTGAGTTTGCGATATGTGCCCCCCTTCACATGCGCACTTCAGTAAGCACGAAGTACGCGGGTTAATGTGTTTTAAATGCCGATAGAAACAAGAGCAAGGGCCAAACGTCTAGCTGAGTCGATCGGTTTATACTTGTACTTATGACTTGACTCTGATAAAGGAAACGTTTACATGACCACATGCATTGTCAAGTTTATTCAACATAATCAGGTTAAGAACGTCGTCGCATGTAAACGCGCTCAATCTCTGAAAGTGAAAGTAAAAACGGACTGCTTTCGGCATCTGCATTAACTCCGCGTTCCCTCAGAGACGACGATGATAACGGTAACTATAATGCTATTTTAGTGATATTATTATTAATACTATTTAGTAATTGTATTGTTTTTAGTGTTAGTGTCATTAAACGTTTTGTCAATGTGTTACGGAAACAAATACTGACGAACAACGATGCCGTTTTCATCTTGGATCTGTAGGAAATTGAATTTTGCGTCTGTTAAAACGAGCACTCTTGATAATTTGTGAATGGATCACCTTGCAATTAAATTTTGATGTGGGATGTTTTTTAGTCTGTTTTAAAAACATTCTCTTAGAGGAGTCCTCATTAGTGCGTGTGTTGTTGCAATTGTTATGAGGTGATGTCGTTGTAAATTTAGGCTACAATAATAATACTAAATTTAATAACAATACTAGCTTTATAATAATAATAATAGGCCTAATAATAATAATTTAATACATTATGGTAAAACGAGCCAATTATCGTATTGATATCGTCAAAGGCATCTGCCATCGGCGATATGTCATACTATCCTCGATACACGATACTATCGTCTATCGGCACAACCCTAATGCAAATGCATGTTTAACTCTATTAAACTACTGTATCAGGTTTGATGTGCCTCTGGGTTATCAAAACCTGTCGCTGCTACTATATGCCTTCTAGTTCGTACTTTATTAGCAAGTAAAAGGCCTTTTAGTATAATGGTGGTTCAGGTTTATTTTGCTGTGAAATCTTTAATGATTTTTGTTTAGTAGACATAAGATTATCTTTAATATTATTTGTAATATTTCAAGATATAAACACTTTTGTTATCCATGCATCAAATCCATGTTCAAATCTGTGAGTGTCAAATATGATCATCAGTCGTTTGAAGAAGGTTTATTTTTTCATCTCTTTATCATCATTGTATTGCATTGTTGGATCATAAAACATAAATATCATCTTACTAAGATATGTTATTGGCAGGTATAGAGTGACAGCTGATATTAATATGCATTTTATGCAATTTTTAGCTATACTGTTATAAAGATCTAACTGATTTACATTACGAGCTAGAATTTCATCTTGGGTTTTGGCCAAATAAATATCAGCATTTGCACCAAATTGCATATTTTCTCTTAATAAAACTGAGGTGTTTTTCTTCCTTGAGTTTGAGCTCCGTATTCTCACTACATCAGACTATTTAAGTCATTAAAGCCCGATGCATCAAATATGATACGCCAAAACACGTATGCAAACTTTTAATCTTTTTTAATTTTGTCTGAAGGTTTGATAAAATGTTCCATTTAAAAAAAAAAAAAGATGATTCTGACTTATTTCGTATGTTAAAGTGTTAAAGCTGTTCGTTCTGATTATTTTAACATTTGTGATTAACAGATGTGAATGTGGCTCAGATTTGTTTTTCTCTGTATATTTTTAGCGGTTCTGGTGGGTCATGTGACCTTGCGTCAGCTGAAGCCAGAGTGTGATTTGGATCCTGCTTGGGCTCAAGAAGATCTGAACACAGCGACGCAGCGAACCATCTCACTGCTGCATACACACACGACACCTCAGAGAGACGCCAAAAGCGGTGATTAACACACACCCACATAAACACAAATGGATATAAACTGAATTACAACAGGTCTAAAAAAAGAAATAAAGAGCTTCTGTAACTTGGCAAACCTCTCAATGATTGCAGGGTCAGAAGCGGTTGCCCTGTCGGCGCCGGCGTTCTCCTTCTGTTTCCCGCTTCTTCAGGCTGTGTTGAGTCAGAGCAGCGGATCCTCAGAGGACACGGAGCTCACAATGACCCGCGCGCTACAGGTCATCAACACTCACGCACAGCTGCGGGCGCATTCGGACGACACGGTCATAGACGAGGTACGGCTGGGTTTGCCATTAATCTGTGGTTTTCATTTAGTGATCCATCAACTTGGCTTTTACTGAAGTCATTCAGGAATTTTAGATTTCAGATTTGAAATCGATCCTAATTTTGTTGGGTTTGCTCAGATATTAAAAATGAGGAACAAATCGTGCCAGAAAATTACACGTAAACGCCATTCATAAGGGCCGTTCACACCAAAGATGATAATTATTAGAGCCAGACCGATATTAGACATTTTCCATAATATCGGTATCGGCAGTTATAATGGCCGATAAATGAATATTTCAAAAATAAAATAAAAACGGACGAAACACACTTCAATCATCTCTCCTTGGCCTGTTATATTGAAAATTAATGTTTTACAATTTGCAGTTTGACGTTATCTATCATAGACTAGCTAACCACAAAGCAAGCTAATGCCACTATCATCAGTGGAAGACCGCTAACGTTAACATTAATGAGCTTGGAAACCACAATGAACTTTTTCTGCCTAAATAAAGTAATGATTACTGTATTTATAACTAGCGTATCTCTAGTTACAGTCCCTGCATTGTAAAATGTAAGTTATACTTGCGAGGAGTGAACATTTAGACATAGAGAAAAAGTATCAAACGTATCTTGTGCAGAAAAGTTAGCTTTTCTTTTACACGTGTGTGAAATCCAACAATATTTAATAAAAAAAAAAATATCGGCCGATATATCGGAATATCGGATTTTAAAACCCAAAAATATTTGTGTCGGTATATCGGCCTTCAAAATCCTTTATCGGTCGGGCTCTAATGATAACTATAGTGATAACGATAAAGATATAGTTCAGAAAGACTGTTCTGATTATATAACGAATTTCAGAGTATGATTTTTTCCAGCTGATGAATGATAAAAACAACCAAAACAATCAATTGTCAACCAATCAGAATTCATCCTGCTTTAAGAGCCTGAGCATTAACGCGGCATTAAAACTGCAGTGCGCTAATGATAAACAGGACGCTGTTGTCCGCTGGTGTGGACGCTAATATAGTTAACGTTATAATTCTTGATTTGAACAGGCCTTTAAACTGGACCAATCATGTTATTTGATTATTTGTCTGAATGGTTGTCATTGCTACTGCAGCGATCTCATGGGATTTTCTGATGACTGAATTAATAATTGGTTGACCACAATTAGGTGCTCTAGGATATGATGATATGAATTTTGTGATACGAAATATTATTATATGAATTTTATTAAATTAACTATGAATGTTTCATGTCAGTGGCTTAATCAGAATCTCCATTTGCGTCTTATGGAGATTAAAATCTCTTATGAATATCAATAATAATTTCTGTTTAAAATTTCTTTTGAATAAAACAAACTTAAGATTACATTATTAAAAAATTGTTAAAATATTTAACAAAATAAAATATTATTAAAATATTTTTCTATGACTACTATATATATAATTTAAACATAGTATAAAATGTTATATTTTTTATATTTGAAATGCACAGTAAAAATAAATAAATTAAAAATGTAACTACAAACGAAATCTGTGAATGTTTATAAAGTGAAATCTCATTCATGTGCCCTTGATTTTAAGATGATTTGCAATTACTAAATTGTCATGCTGGCATATGTATGCTGAGTCTATCCATGTGTGTCTAACTGAAACGCCAGGAGTTTCTAATGATGTGTTTTCCTGTTTGTCCAGACTGGCCCAGAGCTGCTGCCCAGAGTCAGTATGCTACTACTTTTGACCAAAGTGATTGGCACGTCCACCATTCGCCTTCAGGTAGAGTCTCAAATCAAAACACACACACACACACAGTATTTGAGGAGAGTTGTGTTGTGACGGTGTGTGTTTGTTGTAGGTGCTGGCATCAGACTGTCTGACGGCTCTGTGTGCCAGCGCTGGAGGACAGGAGGGATGTGCGCTCGCCGAACAGCCCGAGATCGACGTTCTGCTGGAGGCGTTACTGTCCTCGTGCTTCTCTGTCAGAGACGCTGCGCTGCGGGTCAGTACCTTTCTGACGTCATCTTGACTTTGAACACGTTTGTGTTGACAGTAGAGCCAGACCGATATATCGGCAGACCGATATTAGGCATTTTCCAAACTATCGGTATCGGCAGTTATAATGGCCGATAAATGAATATTTCAAAAATAAAATAAAAACGGACGAAACACGCTTCAACCATGTCATGAGTGTTGGAGTTGTATAGTTAGTCCACCAGAGGGCACTCTACACAGTTCCTGTTGGCAACACTCGTTGAGTTGGTCACGAGACATACATTGCTTGAATAACAATTAAAAGACCATCCCCATCAGTTCTCTGAACTCAAATAAGCATGACAGAATTTGTCACTATCATGTCATTTAAAAAATAAATAAATAAAATATCGGCCGATATATCGGATTTTAAAACCCAAAAATATTTGTATCGGTATCGGCCTTCAAAATCCTTTATCGGTCATCTCTCTCTCTCTCTCTCTCTCTCTCTCACACACACACACACCCCACATATCCACCTGAACACCAGAGGGCGTCACACACACACGCCATATATATCCCTATCTCTGCATCTGAATAAACAGAAGATTGAAACACTTTGATTAAACATGACTAATAAACACACGACTGCCTTATTCTGTGTTAGAAGCACATCATCTCACAGGAGGATGAGCTCAGCTGTTTGGAGTAAAGGCATGTGATTAAATGTTGTCTATTGTTGGACAAGAGGATCATAAATGCTTCTCATGTTTGAAAAGATGTTCATTTTCAAATGTGTGACTCACAAAAAACTCAGTGCTTTCAGATGCAAAGCTCATCAATGACACGCTGCGCATGACAAATAATCACAGCCTTTCTATTTCTAAATCGCGATAAGCCAAATCGGTTTTAGTGCGATTACGTGGGAATCGTGCAGCCCTACTTTGATTGACAGTATACTATGAAATGTTTTTCTTAAACCTGTGGCCTGACTGTGGTAGGGTCTTCTGGAGATGGAGTTGGCGTTACCCACCGACAGCGCTGACGCCAGCGGTCTGAAGATGCTGAGGAGACTGTGGGTGGCCAAATTCGATGTGGAGGAGGAGGGCAGAGCTCTGGCGGAGAAGTGAGTCATGCAGTTTCACACTGCAGCCTGTGGTGCTGGCTCTCATCAGCTTCACACATCAGAGTTTGGGTCGTGATAAAGCTGTTTTCCAAACTCACTCCGGGGAATAACACTCAAGCTCATTTAAAAACAGGCCTCTGGGAAATGGTTTGTCATGTGGACTCCAGTGCGGTTCACAGTTGTTAGGAAAGCCATCCGGGCTATTCTGTGGAAATCAACTGCTGTTGATGTATAAATTTATAGCAAACATTTTCTCATTTGCGTAAAAAAAAAAAAGAAGAAAATTTTAAACATGATTTCTCCATCCTAAACGAATGGACATTTAAAAAAAAAATGAAAATGCATTTGTGTTGAACTAAAATGGAATAAATTTCTCACGATAAAATGAAAAAAAAAAACACAATTTCTTTTTATGCATTTGTGTTGAACTAAAATGGAATAACATCAAATCAAATAAAAAAATACATTGTCAACAGCTAAAATCATGGACATTTCTAAAGTTAAAAGATAAAAAATTATACCGAAACTTGTTATTTACCTAAACCTGGAGTCACAGCAGGTGTGTAAAAGAGAAGTCTTACGGTATTTTTGATAATTTCATTTTATTTTGACACTAGTGCATTCACTTTAGAAATGTAAATAATTGTAAATATGTAAATAAATAAAAAATATTTTTTTTAATGACTTGAATTTTTTTATTTTTTACACAAATTATTCATTTTTGGCAATGTTATATATATATATATATATATATATATAAACTTGAAAAAAAAACTTGAATTTTTACATATATATATATATATATATATATATATATATATATATGTATAATATTACCAAATATATATATATATATATATATATATATATATATATATATATATATGTATAATATTACCAAATATATATATATATATATATATATATATATATATAAACTTGAAAAAAAAAACTTGAATTTTTTTTTTTTACACATTAAATTTTTTTTTAAAAATTTAAAAATATATTTTTTATTTATTTACATATTTACAATTATTTACATTTCTAAAGTGAATGCACTAGTGTCAAAATAAAAATGAAATTATCAAAAATACCGTAAAACTTCTCTTTTACACACCTGCTGTGACTCCAGGTTTGGGTAAATAACAGGTTTCGGTTTGTATTCAATCTTCTAAACCCGTCAGATTGTCTGCTTTTTGGCGATTGCCAAAGCAAATTTTTGTCCCGCCAATAAATAAAATAAATATACCCCGGGCTATTATTTGCAGTTTTACGGTATACGTTATTTCACCAGACTAAATCCAGAACAACTCTTGCAACATCTCAAGACGCTTGAAGAAACCTACGTCTCGAAGACGTTAACCGCAGTTCTTCTGGATTTAGTCTCTCAGTTTCTTCATGTAATCACAGACAGACTCGATGATGGTGAGATCAGACCGGCTGTTGGCTGGTGTCATCTCTCTAGATTATTACAATTAACGGCAAAAGGAGTGTTTGGAACTGACACAACAGTAAACAATATAAATATCTGCCTTAAAACTATTTCTTGGGTTGAAAATACTAAAACTAAGACTTAAATCCATTATTTCACCTGCTATAAGATGATTTGTAAATGCCGAATCCATCAGTGAATCATTGATTATTGTTGAACCGCTCTGCAGTGGCGAGTGTTGCTCATGCTGTGTGTGTGTGTGTCCGTCTCAGACTCTGGCAGGCTCTGTGTCTGGATCTGGTCCCTGAACTGTGTCCGCTCCTGATCGAGGACGTGATCCACCACGAGGAGGCGGTGCGGTCCGCGGGCGCCGAGGCCTTGTCCAGCGCCGTCAGCCAGTACCGGGAGCAGTCGGCCACCGTTCTTGCCCAGCTCACCGAGCTCTACCATCAGAAACTCTACGTGAGTGGAGACACTGGAGATTTAGGACCACGCATCAATATTTCATCAAGCCCCTTGCAGAGCTTAATTGAAATTCATCTGGGAAATTAAAGCCGTTGTGTTAAGTGTCATAAATCACTCAGACGGGCTTTTATAATTCGTTTTTCTTTTTTAAATCATTGCCCTAATATTTAAAATTGAAATCGTCGTTTGAATGGGATGGCTTTGAGTGATGCTCAGGGATTTGTGTGTGTTTTGTGTTCAGAGGCCTCCGCCGGTTCTGGACGCTCTGGGACGCATCATTTCTGAAGCTCCTCCAGACCAATGGGAGGCCAGGTAAGAGCATTTACATGATGGCTGTGGAGTTATTATAGATATTTACTTGGAAAAATTACTTAAAGGAGTAGTTCACTTTTGAAAAAACTGATAATTTACTGATAATTTACTCACCCCCATGTCATCCAAGATGTCCATGTCTTTCTTTCTTCAGTCGAAAAGAAATTAAGGTTTTTGCTGAAAACATTCCAGGATTTTTCTCCTTATAATGGACTTCAATGGGGACCAAACGGTCCAAGGTCTAAATGAGAGTTTCAGTGCAGCTTCAAAGGGCTTTAAACGATTTCAGACGATGAATAAGAGTCTTGTCTAGTGAAACAATTGTTCATTTCAAAAATAAATAACAAAGTTTAAGTTTTATAAGCTCAAATGCTCGCCTTGCTCTGTTCTGTGATGCGCATTCGTGACTCTCCTGTTCGAACTCGTTCATCAAAATAAACAAATCTTTTTCGAGTCATTTGGTTCATTCAGCGAACGAATGAACCAAATCGAACGAATTGACTCGGAAAAAGATTCGTTCATTTTGATGAACGAGTTCGAACAGGAGAGTCACGAATGCGCATCACAGAACAGAGCAAGGTGAGCATTTGTGCTTATAAGACGTATACTTTTTTTTTTTTTTAAATGAGTGATCGTTTCGCTTGATAAGACCCTTATTCATCGTCTGGTGTCGTTTAAAGCCCTTTGAAGCTGCACTGAAACTCTCATTTGGACCTTGAACCGTTTGGACCCCATTGAAGTCCATTATATGGAGAAAAATCCTGGAATGTTTTCATCAAAAACCTTAATTTCTTTTCGACTGAAGAAAGAAAGACATGGACATCTTGGATGACATGGGGGTGAGTAAATTATCAGCAAAAGTTTTTTAAAAAGTGAACGACTCCCATAAAACATTTTTTTTTCTTTTAGTTTGTATTTACTTGATGAATTTGAACAACATCTGTGACTATTTTTCCTTTTGTTATGTAGTTCAGGTAGGCTAGATTTCATTCTTTAAATCATTACATCAACAAAAAGTTGACTTGATTAGCAAGTAAGGACAAGGTTGTCATGTCATCCTCATGCAAAGACGTGTAATATTCTGGTTATACCTTCAAAATGTATATTAAACATCATTTCCAGTGCTTCACATTTGCCAAATTTGCAAAATACAAAGGATTATTGTGCGATAATCAACAACATGCTACAGATGGACCAGCATTGGGTTGAGTCATATATCAGGTTCCTCCCTGGGACGGGCTTGTGAGTGATGCGTTTCCTGTGTGCAGGTGTGGCATCGCCCTGGCGCTGAATAAGCTGGCTGAGTTCTTGGATGAGAGTCAGGTGTTGCCCCTGTTCCTGTTCTTTGTGCCGGACGCTCTAAACGACAGACACGCAGAGGTGCGGCGCTGCATGCTGGAAGCGGCCCTGTCCGCCCTCAACACACACGGCAAGGTAGCGTTTCCCCATCCTCAGGACACGCTCTCGTTCTCCTGAAGCCACGCTCACTCTCTGATGCGGTTTCTGTCTCTCAGGACAACGTGAGCTCTCTGCTGCCCGTGTTTGAGGAGTTTCTGAAGAGCGCGCCGCAGGACGCCAGCTATGACTCGGTGAGGCAGAGTGTGGTCATCCTCATGGGCTCGCTGGCCAAACATCTGGACAAGAACGACCCGAAAGTCAAACCCATCATGGCCAAGCTGATCACTGCCCTCTCAACTCCGTCACAGCAGGTCTGCTGCTATTCTTGCTTCTGTCCATTTCAGATGGTCAAGTTTAGTCTTATAGCACTTTCCACAATACTCCATTGTTTCAAAGCAGTAGGGCTGGGAGAATAAATCCATTCACCTAACTATCGGGATTTTTTTGTTTACATAATCGATATTAATTCACATTAAATTGCTTTATTTTTGTCCTTGCTTATAGATGAGGTTGACAGAAGGATGGGATATGCTGTTATCTATGAGTGTTAAGTGTCGTAATGTGGATTCGTGAAAGCGACGTGCACTGAAAAGCCCTCACTGTGATCTCGATTTAAACACCCACGAGACCTTTTTCCAATTCGTCGGTCTATTAAACCTTTGACAAAATCATAAAACAGCTTCACAAACACTCTTTTCAACCTTATTTCTGTGATACAAGAGTTCATTTGATCACAGAAGTACTTGGATAAAAGTTAATTCCAAATATAAACGTGAGCGATCGTTTCGCTAGATAAGACCCTTACTCATCCTCTGAAATTGTTTAAAGCCCTTTGAAGCTGCACTGAAACTCTCATTTGGACCCACTTTTTCAGCATTTTCAAATATTGCCAGTGGGTGGAGTCAGGCTCTGAACAGGGGTATAGTTACCCTTTATAATAACGCATTTAATGATTACATTGTTTCGCCACTAGGTGGCAACAAGTGACTGTTTTATTCAAGAAAATTTAGTACTAGTTCACTTTTAAAAAAACGTTTGGTGATAATTTACTCACCCCCATGTCATCCATCCATCACCGTCCACGTCTTTCTTTCTTCAGTCGAAAAGAAATTAAGGTTTTTGATGAAAACATTCCAGGAATTTCTCCATATAATGGACTTCAATGGGGTCCAAACGGTTCAAGGTCCAAAAGACGGTTTCAGCGCAGCTTCAAAGGGCTTTAAACGACACCAGACGATGAATAAGGGTCTTATCTAGCGAAACGATCGCTCATTTAAAAAATAAATAAAAAAAATTTAAGTTTTATAAGCTCAAATGCTCGCCTTGCTCTGTTCTGTGATGCGCCTTCGTGACTCCCGTTCGAACTCGTTCATCAAAACGAACGAATCTTTTTTCGAGTCATTTGAACATAATGACTACTCCTTTAAACTCAGCAAGATGTGATGAATCGCTTTTGTAAATATGACTCATCGTATACATAATGTATAGTCTGTGTGTATGATTTGGCTTTTGTGTAAAAAAAAACTGCAATACGTATTGTATCGGCTCCCAAGTATCGTGATAGTATCGAATCGGGAGAGGTGTATCGTCCCAGCCCTACAAATCAGCTTTTCCATGCATGATTAACATGATCGTAATCTTCATAATTGCATTTAGCAGATAAGAGCCAGGCGATAACACAGTTGATATTTGCTCTAAAATGTGTATATATAAATATAAATATGTATTTCTAATTACAGTGATCCATGTAAATGACAGCGTTGAAATATTCCCATGCATCTCTCTCGGTGTGTTCCTGCTCAGGTTCAGGAGTCGGTGGCGAGTTGTCTTCCTCCTCTGGTTCCCGCTATAAAGGAGGACGCTGGTGGGATGGTGCGGAAGCTCCTGCAGCTCCTGTTGGAGAGCGATAAATACGCCGAGAGGAAGGGCGCCGCTTACGGGCTGGCCGGGCTGGTCAAAGGTCTGGGAATCCTGTCCCTCAAACAGCAGGAGATCATGAGCACTTTGACGGACGCCATCCAGGACAAGAAGAACTCCAGACGCAGAGAAGGTGAGGGGGCATTAAAGGAAAAACTAATGCATTCAATTTCAGTGAAGTGGGCTTTATTGGCATGACAAATTGTGTTTGTGTGTATATATATTAGGGGTGTAACGGTTCATAAAATTCACGGATCGATACGATACACTTGTCACGTTTCGGTACGTTTTCGATACTGCAAAAAGAAAAAAAATGCCTTGATTTAATTTTTTTAATTACATTATCATAAAGTATGATTTTTTTATTTTTTTTATTTTTTTTACTTTGAGCAATGATGGAGCTTCACTTGACTTTTCTTAGGAGCGTATAAAACACAACGGGTCTTTTAAAACACAAAATGAAATGTAATATTGTAGTAGGTATAAACAAAGGTTTATTTTAGTTCAGATTAACATTTGAGGGCAGCAACTGTATTCATAATGTCAAAATCAAACTGACATGATGAAGCATTATAGCCGACTATTCCTGCCAAACTCCCATGGTTACAGTTATGGTTACTACAGTTAACCCATGATGAATGTCACTGATCTGTGGACACTGGAAGTTCATTCATGGCACAATGTTTCTCCTGGTTTCTCCTGCCATTTGATGTTGGGCAATGTTGTGGTCACGCCAGTGTCTCTTACATTATGAACGCGCTTGCCACATGCAACGGGCCTACATTTGAAATAACGAAATTTTGGTCTGCAGGAAAAAGGGTCCAATGAACCGTTCTGTTTAACCCCTTAACTGTCACCGACCCGGTACCGGGACGCCTAACTTTACTTCACTATATTTCTATTAAATCCTAATCTAATTATGACAAATTATATATTTTTGGAAAGGTCTAAGACTTCTAATTAAATATTCGACCCCTGTTTTGTGTTAAAAATTATGTAGGAAGAGTAATTAATGAATTTATGACAAGAGTGCACCTAAGAAAATCTGCATCATAACAGGAGGTCTGACCTTTGTCACAAAAAGTTGATGCACCCACTTTTAATCATTGAAACTTCTGTTTTTATGCTAAAAGTTCATAATAAAACATATAATCTAGTATTGTTCAATAAAAAATAAAAAGTATAGTATATATAATTATAATTGAACGTTGCGTTACCATAGAAACGGTACTTATTTTATGAGGCTCCTCCCCTTTTGGGCATCCTTATTTTTCATAATTAATGATCAAAACCTTTATTAATCTTGACAAAACACATATTGTCAGAAAGGTCTGAGTCTGAAGGTTCCAAATTTTGTGACAAAATTGATATTTGGACAGAAATGTATTAATTTGTTAAGGCAGAATGTACACAACTAAATTCAATGGAATTCAATGGCACCCGGTGGCTATTTTTGGTACTACGCCTAAACAAAATCTCATGGGAACTTCAATTTTTGTGATATCAACTTCAAATTTGGAACATAACTTGGTTAGATTTATGGCTTTGATTTTATAGTAATTTTAGAGTAAAAATATTTTGTAAAATATATATTTTATATAAAATAAAAAATATATAGTACAGTATATTTGATTTACTGTTATTTACTGTTTTCACTTCAGCAATATTCTGCTGAGTGTTTTCTTTAAAACAAGACCAAACTTGGGTATATATTCCAAGGCATTCTTAAATTACAACCATTTAAGTTTGAATAGAGCATTTAACCCCCATTCTCAAAAAGGGGGGGTGACAGTTAAGGGGTTAAAAATGCGAACCGAAAGCCTTGTACCGAACGGTTCAATATGAATACGTGTATCGTTACACCCCTAACATATATATATAATTTTTTTATATATATATATATATATATATATAAAACACACTGCATAACCAGAAAAAGTTTGGATTTAAATAGGCAAATGTTTAAGAGTCTGTGATTGGATCAGTATTGCATTGATTATTATGTTTCTAGCATGTTATATGTTTGGCTCTTGCATTGTCAATACAATGCTCCTTGATGGAAATAAATGCATACATTTTTGGTCAAGATCTTGTATTGTCAATGCATGGGTCCAGCACTCTGTAAACTAAAGTCTTGTCCAGCACATCACAAAGACTTTCAACGAGTTGTGAGGAGGTTAGAGCGGAGGTAATAAACTAAATAAATGCATTTAAATGAAGCAAAAACTGAACTGAGATTATTAACAACAATGCAAATGAAGTAAACCAGTGATTTGATGAAAAAAATGGACTGATTTTGAGCCAGTGGTTAGTGCATGAGTTGTGGTCTTGTGTACTGTTCCAATTCCCTCCTTTCCACTGAAAATTATACATTTAAGAAAAAAGCTCATGTTATAATTGGGCTACCAAATGAAGTCGAAGGTTAAATACATACTAAGCTCTTCATTTTCTGTCTCACAGGTGCTCTGTTCGCGTTTGAGATGTTGTGTAACATGCTGGGGAAGTTGTTCGAGCCGTATGTGGTCCACGTCCTCCCGCACCTGCTGCTCTGTTTCGGTGACGGGAACCAGTACGTCAGAGAGGTACGACATCCCTCCGGTCTCACACTGCATCATAACCAGGTTTTGGCCCACACTTGTGGTCTTTGCACTTGACCACTTGTCTACTTGCATGACGTATTTCCTGTATTTGGCCCAAGAGTTAAAGTAGGTGTAAAGACTTTCCCTTTTTATTGTGACTGTCGCACATTAATGCTAAAACAATATATTGTCCAGCCCTAATCACTGCCATTATCACATATGCTATGATAATTTGATTTGATTTGAATGCCTTGCACATGAAACAAAAAAAGGCATCAAATACGTCTAATAAGTCCAGGACTTATTTCCATTGTGGTCTTCAACACATCACATCAAAACAAGAAAGACACTTACAGATTGTGTGATAATCAATAACATAAAAACCCCTGATTCTAATCCGCTACCAGGCATTGATTCTCTTTTTGAAAGAGTTCATGCTGGAAATGAGTTTAATTTGTGGAAATTTAATTAATTTGACTTGATGATTACTTGATTCACTTTTTTCTGCTTTCACTAAGGATGGATGGATATGTAATATTGTAAATGAATGCATCTGTGGCTGTGCTCTATTCTCCATGCTGAATCATGATTGGTTGTTTGGCTGTTTCAGGCTGCGGACGACTGTGCCAAGGCCGTGATGAGGAACCTGAGCGCTCACGGGGTGAAGCTGGTGCTCCCGTCTCTGCTGGTGGCGCTGGAAGAGGAGTCCTGGAGAACCAAAGCAGGTCTGCTGCTCTATCTCAAATATATTACCATATCAATGTGTAAAAAAAATAAATAAATATATATATATATATATATATATATATATATATATATAATATTATATTTATATATATTTTATTTTTTTTGTGAATTCCTGGGAAGCTAAATAGTTTTTTGAGAGTGTAGTGTTCAGCCTTATAATTATTGTTTTTTAATTTTTATTTTAGTATGTGTTTTTTTATTATAGTACAAAAAAAATTATAGTAGTAATTTATAAAAAAATATAAAAGTATAGTAGTAAAAATTATTTTATTTTAATTATTATAATTATAATATTTTTTATTATAATTACTATTGTTTATTTTATATATTATTATTACTATATTTTTATTAATCATCGCTATCTCACATGGAAATGCAGAGCACTGTTGTCTAATTATTTTTTATAGTATTTGAATTATAATTATGGTTTCTTTCATACTTATGTATTTTAAATTATTATTAATAGGAGTAGTATTTTATAATTGAAGAGTTCAGATGCAAAAACCTCTAAATGCCATTTGAAATTTTCTTCTTTAATGATGATTTATGTCAAGCTTGTATATTTAAGTTCAGTGATTTCACTTAAATGGCAATGGTAATTACCTATTAATTGTTATTTAAATGAAATTACTGAACTTAAATATACAAGTTTGATAAAAAAATCATCATTAAAGAAGATTTCAAATGGCATTTAGAGGCTTTTGCATCTGAACTCTTCAATTATTCATTATCATTGTCTCACTTAGAAATGCATGTAATTTTATACATTTTTTTATTATCAATCTTCGTTGTCTCACGTAAGCAAGGTACTCGAGGCTGTGCTGTATGGTGAATCAGTAACGGCTGAAGGGCGTTGTTAGGCTCGACACAAACAGCTGTTACTTACTCACGAGACAGCACTTGCCTCAAGTACCTTATTGCTTTTATACAATGGTTACCACACAATTAAAAATATTAAAGTAAAAAACATGTATCAGTGCAACTTTCATGAAGTAAAATCACTAAAAGCCTTCCTTCCGCTAGAAAAAATAGTCCCTGACCGTGAACAGCAACAACGCTCCAATGTGTAATATATGCATGAAAGCTCAAAAAAACACAACATAGGAACTGCAGTGTTGCGCAGTGATACATAGAGCCGTTGGGTGAAGCGGTCATAGCCATGTTTATCATGAATAAAGCACAGCTATTGACCAATCAGAATCAAGGATTGGAACTAATGTTTTATAAATGGAAATACAGATTTTTTTTAAACGGTTTATTTTATTATTTATCATATATAAAACTATTATTTAATATATATATATTTTGTTGTTGTTCATTATCACTATCTGACTAAATTTAGAAGCATAGTGTTTTAGTTTCCTGTGTAATGTGTGTGTAGGGTCCGTGGAGTTGCTGGGTGCGATGGCGTACTGTGCTCCTAAGCAGTTGTCCTCGTGTCTGCCGAACATCGTCCCCAAGCTGACGGAGGTTTTGACGGACTCTCATGTGAAGGTGCAGAAGGCCGGTCAGCAAGCGCTCCGACAGATCGGCTCTGTTATCCGCAACCCTGAGATCCTGGGTATGAATATTCATGTTTGAAGACAGTGCTTAAGTCATTATTTGCCAGTCTAGGATGACAGGCGGTCTGTTTGGTGTGTAAATCTGCTTGTTTTGTTTGGGTGGGTCGTGTGGCACAGTGTTAAAGGAGTTGGGCTTTAATGTTAAACTGATATTGTGAATTCGGCAGCGATCACCCCCATCCTGCTGGACGCTCTGACTGACCCGTCTCATAGGACGCATCACTGCCTGCAAACGCTGCTGGACACCAAGTTTGTGCACTTCATCGACGCTCCGTCTCTGGCTCTGATAATGCCCATCGTCCAGAGGGCGTTCCAGGACCGATCCACCGACACGCGCAAGATGGCCGCGCAGATCATCGGAAACATGTACTCGCTCACTGACCAGAGGGTAAGACGTGATTCTCACATGACCTCGTTTATATCCTAAATATTGTGTTGATGTTAGAAATGTTAAAAAGTTGAGTCAGTTAGCCCTGTATTCACTGCAATAGTGGACAAATGTGGGCACAGAGGACTCTAATTTTTATTTATTATAAATGTTATATCACTGTCTTGGATAAAGTTTTGTCCATCCATTTATGGTGTGTTTTTTTTTATTTTGTGGGTATTTTTGAATTTATTTACTTCAAAAAGTCCCATATTTTCTATGTAAATTATGCTTATTTTTATGTTTTATTTTTTTACATTTTTTAACTACATTAAAACATCATTCCAATAAGTTCTTAGAGCTAAAACTGAAGATGAAGTGACTTTGCTGTCTTATTTTGGCTTATTTTAGAATGCTCTAAATTACAGTTTGTCCCATTCATTTCTATGGGTGCCCATTTTTGACCCAAATACAAGATTAAGGAGTTCTTTTTTCACCCACTTAACATTGTAGAATTGAGTCCAAAAAATTGTGTGTGTTCAGGAGGCAAACTTAGGAAAAGTAGCCAAGTCTTATAGCGCTCAGATCAAGGGAAGTATTTTTTTAAAATAAATCAAAACTATTTTGCCCACATTTGTCCAGAATACGGTTTTAGGGTTAAAAAAAATGTTGTTGGAAAAATTAATTCAGCAAGGTTGCATCAAATTGATTAAAAAAATACTGTTCTTTAGAGTTTTTTTTATAGATTAAAGAATCCTGAAAAAACGATCAGTTTCCACTGAAATATGAAGCAGCACAACTGCTTTCAACATTGATAATAATACGAAATATTTCTTGGGCATCATATATAGAGTGATTTTTGACGCAAAACAAAAGAAACAAAAAAATCTTAAGGATTACAAACTTCACTGTATATTGTATTTTTTCTTGTACTTTCATATACACTTTTAGTGTATTTTTATAAATGTGGCGTTTAAAATTGTTCATTCTGATTATTTATTTGAAATTCTGTTGGAATGAAATGCTTTAAAAAGCTATAAGCCCCTTAGGCCAGTGATTTCAGATAAGAACACCTGTTAACCGTGGTAAATCACTGTAACGCACAGCCTCGAGTGGCTCATTACTTTAATACCTTTTTTTTAAATTAATTTGCAGGATCTTTCTCCATACCTACCCAGCGTGATTCCAGGACTCAAAGCGTCTCTGTTGGACCCCGTGCCCGAGGTAATATAGTCTGCACTGACCCGTGGAAACTCTTAAAGCCCACTCATAAACGGTTTTTAATGGCGTCTGTCAATCTCTCTCAGGTGCGGACCGTGTCTGCTAAGGCTCTGGGTGCCATGGTGAAGGGTATGGGCGAGGCTTGCTTCGATGATCTGGTGCCGTGGCTCATGGAGACGTTGGCGTCGGAACAGAGCTCTGTGGACCGCTCTGGTGCCGCTCAAGGTGATTCACTGCACCGTTAGAGGGCAGACGCAGCACAGTGCACTTTTGAAGTGAGGACGACATATGCTCTTAAAGGGATAGCTCACCCCAAAATGAAACTCAGTCAGTAATTACTCTCCCTCATGTTGTTCAACCCCGTAAGACTTTCATTCATCTTCAGAACACAGATTAAGATGTTTTTGATTAAATCCGAGAGCTGGATCACTCCTCCATAGGCTTCTAAGGGATCGAAAGACCAGAAAAGTTATTAAAGACATTGTTAAAATAGTCAGAGTGACCACAGTGGCTCAATCTTAAGTTTATCAAGCGACGAGAATACTTTTTATGCACAAAAAACTAAGTTTTCACCCCAAAATGAAAACTACTGACAGTTTTCATTTTGGGGTGAAGTATCCCTTTAAGTTTAAACATTTATGCAGATGCTAAATAGTTGTTTTTCCCTAATAAAGGAAAAATCTTTATGTTGAAGTTACTAAAGGTTACGGTGAATTAAACACCGGATGCAGTTATTTATAATTATAAGCAAGCCCAAAATAAACAGAATATTATTTTGAAATGTCTAGTATTTGGTATTGCTAGATGCTCATTCAAAATGATGAGAAAGATATGAAAAATATGCACTAAACTAGGGATGCACCGAAATGAAAATTCTTGGCCGAAACCGAAAACCGAAAAAGAGGAAACCAAGGCCGAAAACCGAAAACCGAAATAAATTATGCCAATTATTAGTATCATTGCATTTATGGCTATGACTGTGTACAAACTTTACTAAAATCAAGGCATTGCAATTGCATAAATTAATATAACATTTTCAAAGAATAAATCAATTACAATATATGCAAATATTTATTTAGCACAATGCACAGTATAAAATAAAATTCAAACTAAAATGTTTAACTTGACCCCACTCATGTGTACACTAAATAATAATCTGATGGCCTGCAGAAAGGTTTTAAAATGAAATGTTCTCTCAAAAACAAAGCCGAGCGCAAACTTCTCATCATAGCACCCAGTTTGCATGTCTAAATTAGTTACATTTTAAAAATGTAGCATACAATAGCATAAAAAGCCTTTTTAAATGAACAATGGTCCATGTTTAATACAAATGTACATGAAACTTAAACATGTTTAGTGAATGTAGAAAATATTTAAGAGAGCATTAATTTAGTTCTATACATACATGTTCCCATATACATATTTTTTTTTGTAATGTAACAAGCAATAATCTCAGGGTTTACTGGGTTTTACATGATTATTTTTGTATTGGTGGAATACTAAAAAATAAACATTGTCATGTATTTATCTGTCTTCTTCTCATCGATTCCTGATGGTTAGAGGACAGGTACACTTGAGTCGTCCCCTGTCGTTTCAAGGAATAGTACAACAAGACGCGCAACGGAGTGCGCGTCAAGTATAAACGCTTCGACCGTTTGGAGCGGTGCACGCGCTGTTTGTGGAGACTCGCGCTGCCTTGTTTACTTTCGCCTGCCTCCGCTGCGCGAGTCTTATTTATAATTTCTAATTGTTTCATCCACCTTTATCTGCTCTAAACTGCGTGCCGCCATGACGACGAATCCGTTGCGAGCGGGTCAAGAGCGGTGCGCGCGCTGTCTGTGGAGACTCGCGCTGCCTTGTTTATACTTTCGCCTGCCTCCGCAGCGCGAGTCTCCACAGACAGCGCGCGCACCGCTCTTGACCCGCTCGCAACCGGAGTCGTCGTCATGGCGGCACGCATTGTTTAGAGCAGATATAGGTGGATAAACAAGGTTTCCGTCTCCTCGCGGGTTCAGATACACTGAAATACGTCCACACCGCAGACATGTTGCTTCAGACAAGCACGTGCAGGTCGCGGTTTTTGTTTGCGTCATCACAACATTTCGGCCGTATTGTTTCGGTGATAAAAGTCTTTCGGCCGAAAACCGAAAATGCACTTTTGGGCCATTTTCGGCCGAAAATTTTCGGCGGCCGAATATTCGGTGCATCCCTACAAGTAAACATTGTCATAATCCATCAACAGTAGATCATTAGCAATGTATTGGCATAAATGTGTAGTATTATTAATTGATTGTAAACTGCTCTGAAAGCGTGAGCCTGCAGAATGTGAAATGGCGTCATGTTCCTACTTTTAATTAAATCATCGCCTTGTGAAATTGAATAATCACATTAGGCTCTATCACGGTTACTGTTTTTCTATCCCCAATTTAAGACCTCTTAAAAATATTAATTTGTTTGTTATGCCATTTAAGACTTTTTATGACCTTAAATTTCATGGAACTGAGCAACGCTGTGCTGTATTCCTCTGTTAGGTCTGGCTGAGGTGATGGCAGCGTTAGGTGTGGAGAAGCTGGATAAACTGATGCCAGACGTGGTCCAGACGGCCAGTAAAGTGGACATCGCTTCTCACGTCAGGGACGGATACATCATGATGTTCATCTACCTCCCTCTGACCTTTGGGGACAAATTCACCCCATACGTGGGTCCCATCATTCCCTGCATCCTAAAGGTCAGAGAACACGTTTAAATACTTATTAATCATTTCGCAACATTTCAATGTGTGCATTTTGAAGTTCAACAGAAGAATTTCAACACAATTGTAAAGAAGGACTCGTTATTAATGTCTTGGTAACGGGGATCAGCCAATCAGCGCCTTTGTTCTGGAGTCACGGAGAGGACACCCGTTTTGCGCGAACTGATAGGTTTCGTTTTTGAGTTAACGGTGAGAGTGGCCGGGAAGCCCATCGTAGATATTTCTGAGGAGAATAGTTAATAAATCAGTCATCTGTGCTGTGATCCGTGCATGTGTGCGTTCAGAGACATGTGAGTACCCTGGTGAATGTTTTACATATGTGTATTTTGGTGTATTAGGGTATTTATGAGTGTTGTTGAATCTGAGGTACTCAGTTGAAATGCAGTATTGTTAGCTAAAAGTTCGCTAACAGCACATTAATGCCTAGTATTATTAGTAATATACTACTATTGTGCTTATGAGTATTAATCTGATACTGCATAGTTATTCATGGAGTGTTTATAATGATTATGTAGTCGAGAACTATGTGTTTTGGTTGTTGTTACTGAGAGAAGGCGGTTTAATTTAATAATAAGCTAATGTGTGCTGGTATATTATTTTGTTTATTTGATTTAAATAGCTAAAGTTACCTGAAGGGAAGATTATACTAAATGACAAGTATTAGCTTTAATAATTGTATCCTGACAGCATTTTTTGTTACTTATATGCTGATATTTTTTCTTTTCTTTATTGTTGTTGTTGTAGAACCACACACATACTGTACATTTTAAGAAGACAGACAATCATCTGTTGGCTATCAATAAACCCCTTCAAGAGAGTCAGAGCATCCAGTTGCATTCTTACCGATGCACCACAGTGGTCACTTATCCCAACAAGCTATAATTACAGTCCTAGCTATCAAGGTCTTCGTTTCAAATTGGTCCTTCGAGCCGGAGGTTGTGTGACTGCTGTGAAGGAGGATGTTTCCATATGGTAGAGGTGAGGCGACGCCACTTCCTAATACCCGTCCGAGACGTCAGACACGTCCGCCAACCTGGTTTGCTGATTATGAAGTCTCCCTGCCTGTTGTGGAGGGACCCCCCCAGGCTGCATCACTCTCCTCACAGCCCTCCTATCAGATGCAGGAGCCCTATTACAGTAGTGAGAGGATTGACCAGATGTCAAGCACTTCACAGCTACTTGATCAGTGGAACCGGACTGGTGCTCGCTCTAAGTATTCCAGAGAGTCAGTGTTCTCGGGACCCCATTATGAGAGCACCCCAGCTAGACCACTGTCTCACAGAGTAACCCCAGGGGCTTCACCTGAAATATTAGATGAGCTGCAAAGGATAAGAGAGGAGAACCAAAGGCTTCAACTCATCGTAATGGAGATGCAAACACAGCTTAATCTAAGTAAAGGTCCAGATCCATCACAACACACTGCATTCTCCCCCCCGGAGTACAGCCCGCACGCTCAACCCTCAGTGCACACTGCCGCCACTAGCTCACTAAGACCCACACCACAGGTTACGGCCCATACTACATTAGCACCTGTGCAGGTATCCAGTAAAATAGAAGTGGACGATGAAGACTGGCCCCTTCCCCCCCCTCCAGTGGCAGATGATGAGGAGAAACCACAGCTATCCACTACCACACTGCCCACAGAGTTAGTGGTAGAGTTGATGACATGCCTTAAGAAGATGGGGATTACTCAGGAGCAGCTTCCTGAAATGTCAGCATCAGAGAACAGTAAGCTGGTTGCATCTGGTCGGATGGTGAGGTCACACCAGCCGACAGAGCCGCAAGACCGTCCACATATTTTACCTCATGTGATTCCTCCTGAGCCAGGCGCAGCTGATGGACAGAGACCCGAAAACGTTCACTCCCGCCAAGCAACAGAGTACATATATCGGGGTCCTCAACCCACCATCCCAGATTTTAGTAGAGGGGACCCACGTGAGTTTGCTAGGCTGAAGACCTCCCTGGAGAATCTCCTCCCCAAGGATGCTACGGAGAGGTTTAAATATCAGATTCTAGTTGACCATCTAAAATTTGAGGAAGCACTCCTCATTGCTGACTCATATACCAACTCTACCCAACCCTACACCGACACTATGGCCTCCTTAACAGAGCACTATGGGCAACCTCACCAGCTAGCATTAAGGCGGATTGCCGATCTGATGGAGGCGCCTAACATCCGTAGTCAGGACATTGCTGCCTTTAAAGGATTTGCCCTCAGAGTGAGAGCCCTGGTTGGCATGCTCGATCAGCTTGGAGAGAAAGGCCATATTGAGCTTCAGTGTGGGTCCCATGTCACTAGGCTTATGTCCAAGCTCCCGCAAGACATGCGGTCTGGATTTCTGAGACACCTACAACCCCTCGGCATCCGTGTCCCTACGCTGTTAGACTTCGCTAGCTGGCTGGAGTTTGAGCTGCAGATTCAGGAGTATGGATATGAATCCCGACCCAGAGAGAACCCGGAAGGTAAAAGGGAGAGACGGAAGGACTCAAAGTATGGCAGGCCAACCACAGTCCTCCATGGAGCGGAACAGTCTTCAAGTGGCCCGACTGTCCCAGTATTCCCATCCACTAGTGCCAATCCACAAGGCAAAGTCACTCTGCCCTGCCCATACTGTACCGATGCCCTGCATTACTTGAACCAGTGCAGTAAATTTAGCCAGCTAACAACTGAGCAGCGGAGAGATTGGATCAAGAGAAACAGGCGGTGCTGGCGTTGTGGTCGCTGTCATCAGGCCGCACAGTGCAAACTAAAGGCCAGGTGCAAGAATTGTAATGGCAGACATCTGGAAGCTCTCCACGACCTTAACATTAGGTCAGCCATAGTGACACCAGCCACAGAGAACACCTCCTGTTTAGTGAGTACCGCCAATGAAGTTCTCTACTTGGATAGGCAGTCTGGCTGTAGTCAGGTGCTCCTGAAGGTAACAAAGGTTGTGCTACATAATGGAGAGCAGGCCCTGGAGACCTACGCGATACTGGATGACGGGTCAGAGCGGACTATGTTACTTCCAGCCGCTGCTAAAGAGCTTAAACTTAAAGGGGAACCAGAGAGCCTCGCTTTAAGGACTGTGCGCCAGGATCTTAGAATTCTACAGGGTATGTCTGTCTCCTTCTCTATTTCTCCTGCCAGTCACCCCCAAAAATCCTACAAGATCAGGAGAGCCTTTACTGCCGATCAGCTGGGGCTGGCAGAGCACTCACAACCGGTGAAGACACTCCAGCGCAAATATAAACACCTGAAAGGACTCCCTTTGCAAACATTGGAATGTGTTCATCCCATGGTCCTGATTGGGTCAGACTACACGCATCTGATCACGCCAGTGGAACCGGTTCGTATGGGTCCGCCTGGAGGACCAGCCGCTGTAAAGACCAAGTTGGGCTGGACTATTCAGGGCCCAACCAAGATCCTCAGACAATATCTCCAGCCACAGCAGTGTCTGCATATCGCCACACAGTCACCCTCTGCAGAGCTCCTTCATCATGTTGAGAAGCTATGGCAAATGGACGTATTGCCTTATAGGAGTGAGAAGATGGTGATTCGCTCAAAGCTCGATCAAGAGGCAGTTCGCATGCTGGAAACCAGGACAGTGAGGGTGGAAGTCGACGGAGTCAATCGCTACGCCACCCCTTTGCTTCGTGTAAAGAACATGCCCTGTCTCCGTACCTCCAAGGATGCTGTACTGGCGAGTCTGCGGAGCACCGAAAGACGTCTGATGAAAGACCCAATACGAGCATCAGCCTATGCAACAGAGATCCTGAAATTGGAACAGGCAGGGTATGTGAAGAAGGTAACAGAAGAAGAGCTGAGTTTGTCTACAGAGTCCTGGTTCATACCTCACCACATGGTGAGTCATAATGGGAAAAACAGACTCGTATTCAACTGCTCCTTTGCATACAAGGGCTATAACCTGAATGAGCTTCTGCTACCAGGCCCCACATTGACCTCCAGCCTGTTAGGTGTCCTGCTAAGATTTCGGGAGCATTCTGTCGCTATAAGTAGTGACATAAAAGGCATGTTCCACCAAATCAGGCTGCTGCCAGAAGACAGATCCCTGCTTCGTTTTGTTTGGAGGGACCTGAACAAAGAGGCGCCACCCTGCACTTATGAGTGGCAGGTCCTCCCCTTCGGAACGACATGCAGCCCCTGCTGTGCAACGTTTGCACTACAGAAACATGTGACCGACCATAGCCAGCCAGAGGAGGACGTCAGGGTGGCCGTTGAGCGTTATTTTTATGTGGATAACCACTTACAGAGCCTCTCATCCCCTACAGCAGCAAGACAGCTGGTTGACAAATTGAAGATGTTGTTAGCCTCAGGGGGTTTCGAGCTGCGTCAGTGGACTAGTAACGTTCCAGAAGTTATCAGTCACCTTCCAAAAGGGGCGAGATCCGAGAGCAGTGAGTTATGGTTCACAGAATCAATGGAGGATCCACAGGAGCTCGCACTTGGACTCCGATGGCTTTGTGCCTCAGACACTCTGGCATACAAGTGCAGCCTAACTGACCGTCCCACACCTACTATGAGGAATATCTATAGTACACTGGCACGTCTTTTTGATCCACTTGGCTTTCTCGTTCCCTTCGCCACGCGGGCCAAAATCATTGTCCAGCAATTATGGAACAAAGAGAGAGAGTGGGATGACTCGTCACTGCCAGATGACGCCCTCAAGGCCTGGTTAACTTGGGAGAATGAGCTGCAGCACCTTCCAGAGATTGTCTTGCCACGATGCTATTCAAGCCCCCCTCTGGATCACCCAAGTTCCGTCAGGAGCCTCCACATATTCTGTGACGCATCTGAGAAAGCTTACGGATCAGTTGCGTATCTTCGTACGGAGGGTTCAGGTGGTAAAGTGGAGGTGGCCTTTCTGACTGCACGTTCTAGAGTGGCTCCTAAGCGCCAGCAGTCGATACCTCGATTAGAGCTATGTGCGGCGGTGACTGGAGCTCAGTTGGCAAGGTTGTTGCAGCGTGAACTCACCCTGGTACTTCATGAAGTGGTACTCTGGACAGACTCCACCACAGTTCTTACATGGCTTCAGTCAGACTCATGCAGGTTTAAGGTGTTTGTGGGCACCAGGGTCTCCGAGATCCAGGAGCTGACTGAGGCCCAAGCATGGAGGTACGTGGATTCTGGAAATAATCCCGCAGATGACATTACGCGCGGGAAGACCCTAACGGAGCTGGGGGGGGAGAGTCGGTGGAAGCACGGCCCAGCATTTCTGCGCATGTCATCTGAGTATTGGCCTACTAAGCCAAAGGCTGAGCAGTTGGACGCCACAGAGCTTCGCAAGGCTACATTCTGCGGCTCTATCACCACCACCCCTCTTCCGCCCTTACTTGATGCCAGCCAATTCAATGGTTTCAGGGACATGTTAGAGGCGGTTGTGAGGTCTCGCCATGGGGCGGCAGGTAGCAAGTCAACGCCAACTGCACAAGACTATCGGGATTCTGAGAGAGATTTACTGAGGCAAGTCCAGTTAGACTGCTTCGGGGAGGACTTTCAACTCCTCTCAGAAGGAAAACCTGTCCCTTCCACCAGCCGGTTGATTACATTAGCCCCTGAATATGATGATCGACTGCAGCTGATCCGGGTTGGAGGCAGATTGCGTCGCAGTGACTTTCTGGACACAGAAACCATTCATCCGATAGTTCTGGACCCAGCTCACCAGGTGTCTAAACTCATCATACAAGATGCTGACCGTGATCTTCGTCATCCAGGCTCAGAGCGACTCTTTGCAGAGCTTCGCCGACGGTACTGGATCCTTCGGGGAAGAGAAGCTGTGAAGCGGCATCAGCACTCCTGCCCTGATTGTCGGAGATGGAGAGCAAAGCCTGCAGTGCCACAAATGGCAGACTTACCTCTTGCCCGCCTGCGGTTAATGAAACCACCTTTCTTCTCTGCAGGAACAGATTGTTTCGGGCCCTTCATGGTCAAAATCGGACGGCGTAATGAGAAGCGTTGGGGTATATTATTTAAGTGCCTTACTACCCGAGCTGTCTACATAGACGTCCTGACTAGTCTAGACCAGGATTCCTTTCTGATGGCCCTCCGCAGATTCATCTCACGCAGAGGAAAACCAGCGGAGCTTCTGTCGGACCAGGGCACAAATTTCAGAGGGGGAGAGAGGGAAATCCACGAGTCTTTCAAGGCACTGCACCCCACTCTACAAGCAGAACTGGCCAAACATCAGATTGAGTTCAGATTCAACCCTCCAAGTGCGCCTCACTTTGGTGGTGCATGGGAGAGGGAAATCAAATCTATCAAAGCTGCCCTGTATGCTACGATCCAGATGCAGACAGTGACAGAAGAAGTCCTGCGCACGGTTCTGATCGAGATAGAGGGCATCCTAAACTCTAAGCCCTTGGGGTATGTATCCAGTGACGTTGCAGACCCTGACCCAGTAACCCCCAATCTGCTTGTGATGGGGCGGCCCGACCCATCGTTGCCTCAAGTGTTGTATCCAGAGTCCGAGCTGTTGAGCCGCCGCCGCTGGAGGCATACGCAGGTCCTCGCTGACCAATTCTGGAGGACATTTATTAGGCACTATCTTCCTGCCTTGCAGACACGCACCAAGTGGCAGAAAGAAGTGGCCCCACTACAATCTGGTGCTGTTGCCATGATCGTTGACCCACAACTTCCGAGGGCACTTTGGCCTATTGGCCGCATCACTAAGGTTATCCCAGGTGCAGATGGGAGGATTAGGACAGCAGAGATCCAGGTGAACAACAGAACTTACACCCGGCCAGTTGCCCGTCTTGTTCCACTTCCTGCCATACCTGAGACAGCACCTGAGACCAATAGTCCTTCTCTGGGACAGCAAATTTGACTGTGCAAATTTGGGGGCGGCTGTAAAGAAGGACTCGTTATTAATGTCTTGGTAACGGGGATCAGCCAATCAGCGCCTTTGTTCTGGAGTCACGGAGAGGACACCCGTTTTGCGCGAACTGATAGGTTTCGTTTTTGAGTTAACGGTGAGAGTGGCCGGGAAGCCCATCGTAGATATTTCTGAGGAGAATAGTTAATAAATCAGTCATCTGTGCTGTGATCCGTGCATGTGTGCGTTCAGAGACATGTGAGTACCCTGGTGAATGTTTTACATATGTGTATTTTGGTGTATTAGGGTATTTATGAGTGTTGTTGAATCTGAGGTACTCAGTTGAAATGCAGTATTGTTAGCTAAAAGTTCGCTAACAGCACATTAATGCCTAGTATTATTAGTAATATACTACTATTGTGCTTATGAGTATTAATCTGATACTGCATAGTTATTCATGGAGTGTTTATAATGATTATGTAGTCGAGAACTATGTGTTTTGGTTGTTGTTACTGAGAGAAGGCGGTTTAATTTAATAATAAGCTAATGTGTGCTGGTATATTATTTTGTTTATTTGATTTAAATAGCTAAAGTTACCTGAAGGGAAGATTATACTAAATGACAAGTATTAGCTTTAATAATTGTATCCTGACAGCATTTTTTGTTACTTATATGCTGATATTTTTTCTTTTCTTTATTGTTGTTGTTGTAGAACCACACACATACTGTACATTTTAAGAAGACAGACAATCATCTGTTGGCTATCAATAAACCCCTTCAAGAGAGTCAGAGCATCCAGTTGCATTCTTACCGATGCACCACAGTGGTCACTTATCCCAACAAGCTATAATTACAGTCCTAGCTATCAAGGTCTTCGTTTCAACAATTGTTAGAAATTATTTAAATTGTTTGATGTCAACATGAAAACAAAATTATGTGATGCTTTATTTTCTTTAAAAAAAATAGATTTATCTTTTTTAATATTTAAGAAATATTAAATGTTTAATTAAATGTTTTTTCAAATGTTTAATTTTAATATTTAAGAAAATGTATTTTCTTACTAAAGAATTATTATTAAAGTGGTTAATGCTTGTTTTTATAATATTTATTTACAAAAATTAATCTATTTTCTTAGAAATAATAATTTATAACTAAGAAAATAAATATTCAATTTAAATATTAGTTACTTATATAATATTAATATTTAAATTGAGAAAATAATTGAGATTTATTATTATTAAAGTAATTATACTAATTATATTTAATAAAATAAATATTAATAGATAAATAAATATTTATTTTCCTAATAAATGTTCCTGTGCATTGATGGATCAGTCCATGTTTCTCTAAAGAACAAATTTCATTCAAATTTAATAACTCTATTTTTCGTTGACTTGAACAAGGCCAAAAATAGTAACCAATAATATCCTAGAATACTCTGACATTTCAAAGGATGGCATTAGGGTCACATCTTGTTATTTGACACTAAATATTGTTTCTCTCTTAAATTCATCGTTACTTTGTTTATCCAGGAATATTGTTCTCATCTAGTCAGAGATCAGCTGGTCTGTTTGAACGACTCTGGGTAGATAAAGATCTGTGTGTGTATGTGTGTGTTCAGGCTCTGGCCGATGAGAACGAGTACGTGCGAGACACGGCCCTGCGTGCGGGCCAGCGCATCATCAGCATGTACGCCGAGACCGCCATCGCTTTACTGCTGCCAGAGCTGGAGCAGGGCCTGTTTGATGACCTCTGGAGGATCAGGTACCACACACACACACACACACACACACACACACTCCCATCAGCCTTTTAAAGGGATAGTTCACCCAAAAAGGAAAATTACTCCATGATTTACCAACTTTTAAGCCATCCTAGGTGTATCTGACATACTTCTTTCTGACTAATACAATCGGAATTATGTTAAAATATGTCCTAGCTCTTCCAAGTGTGTGTTGAAGTCCATAAAAGCACATTCATCCATCATAAAAGTGCTTCACATGGCCCTGGGGGGGTTAATAAATGCCTTCTGAAGTGAAGCGATGCGATTGTGAATGAGAAGCATCCATATTTAAAACTTTATTGACTAAAATAACTATCTTCCGGTAGACGGCCTACGCGGCTTAAGGCAAAAGATATACTGGACCTGACAAAAAACAAAACAGTCAAAAATAAATAAATGAAGAGTTCAGATGCAAAAGCCTCTAAATGCCATTTGAAATTTTCTTCTTTAATGATGATTTTTGTCAAGCTTGTATATTTAAGTTCAGTGATTTCACTTAAATGGCAATGATAATTACCTATTAATTGTTATTTAAGTGAAATTACTGAACTTAAATATACAAGTTCGACAAAAATCATCATTAAAGAAGAAAATTTCAAATGGCATTTAGAGGCTTTTGCATCTGAACTCTTCAAATAATAAAGTGTCGAGCATTTTTATAATGGATGGATGCGCTTTGAAGGACTTCCAAAAACAAAAACCCTTTCACTCCCATTATAAAGCTTGGAAGAGCCAGCACATTTTTTAATATAACTCCATTTGTATTCATCTGAAAGAAGAATGTCATATACTCCTAGAATAGCTTGAGGGTGAGTAAACCATGGGCTAATTTTCATTTTTGGGTGAACGGACCATTTAAATGGTCCTTCCATCAGTTCTGGAGTTTAGACTGGTGCTGATGCGGAGGGTTTGTGTGCTCTTAGATTCAGCTCGGTGCAGTTGCTAGGAGACCTGCTGTTCCATATCTCCGGGGTATCGGGAAAGATGACAACAGAGACGGCGTCAGAGGATGACAATTTTGGCACGGCCCAGTCGAATAAGGTAACCCATAATGAGCCCCTGGATTCATGGCATTCAGGACAGCTGTGCTTTCATTAGAATACGGAAATATATTCCTCGTTTCCTGTTGTGTCTGTGTTCTAGGAAACGGTGTGTGTAAAAGTTGTGTTTTTTCGGACTTTCCCCAGGCCATCATTGGAGCGCTGGGCGCAGAGAGACGTAACCGTGTGCTTTCGGGGCTCTACATGGGCCGCTCAGACACACAGCTGGTGGTGAGACAGGCGTCTCTTCATGTGTGGAAGATCGTGGTGTCCAACACGCCACGCACGCTTCGAGAAATCCTGCCCACACTCTTCACGCTTCTGCTGGGCTTCCTGGCCTCCACCTGCCCGGACAAGAGAACGGTACAGTCTCAGCCGAAACACATGGTGCATGGTGTTTGGAAATTGGCTTCCATTCAAATAATTGCATTTTACTTTATTTGGAAAGGGGTCATACCCATACGGCGTAATGATATTTATTTATACATAACTTTTTAGATTTTGATTCGTAAAATACAGTAATACAATTGTAGCAGGACTTTTGTGTAGTTTGGAAGTCAATGTGTATTTACCTTCATATGCATTGTGCTGTAATGTTTTTATCATTATTATTATTTAAATTAGATTTTGATTGATAAAATACCGCAAATAATTATAGTAGGACTTTTATGTAGTTTGTAAAGCTTCGTGTATTTAGCATCATTCACATTGTGCCTTAATAATATATATATTTTCAAGATTTTTTATTAATTTTCTTTAAATTATTTTTTTTATTTTTTTATAATGATGACGATGAATAAAATGCCATAATGACTTTTATAACAGGACTTATGCACCGGTAGTTTGTAAATCAATGTGTATTTACCTTCATATGCATTGTGCTGTAATGTTTTTATCATTATTATTATTTAAATTAGTTTTTTTTTTTTTTGTTTAGATTTTGATTGATAAAATACCATTGTAGTAGGACTTTTATGTAGTTTGTTAAGCTTTGTGTATTTAGCATCATCCACATTGTGCCATAATAATGTGAATTATTATGGCATAATAAAATATATATTTTAGGGAGGGGTTCAAGATTTTTTAGTAATTTTCGTTTTAGTAATTTTAATTTTTATAATGATGATGATAAATAAAATGCCATAATGACTTTAATGCACCGGTAGTTTGTAAATCAATGTGTATTTACCTTCATACACATTGTGCTGTAATGTTTTGTGTTATTATTTAAAAGAGTTTTATTTTTTTTTATTTTTTTGTAGTAGGACTTTTATATCATTTGGAAAGCATTATGCATTTTATAGAATTATCCACATTGTACTGTAATAATGCAGATTACAATTAAGCCATAATGAAATCATGCAATATTTTTACTATTATTATTATTTATTTATTTTATTTTTCAAATGTATTTATTTATATTTTGATGAATAAAATACCGTAATGAATTATAGTAGGACTTTTACGTCATGTGGAAACCAATGTGTATTTAGCATTATCCGCATTGTGCCGTAATGTTTCCGTAATAATTCTTTATTTTTTCATTATACATTATTACAGTTCTTTTCATCCTAGATTTTCTTAAAGTGAATGGTCTGTGTTTCGCCTCTGTCCTGCTTCAGATCGCCGCTCGTACTTTGGGTGACCTGGTGAGGAAACTGGGTGAGAAGATCCTGCCCGAGATCATTCCCATCCTGGAGGAAGGTCTGCGCTCGGATAAGAGTGACGAGAGGCAGGGCGTGTGTATCGGCCTCAGCGAGATCATGAAGTCCACCAGCAAAGATGCGGTGAGTTGCACCTACCATTTTGCAAGCAGGGACATTTGGAGGGGGAAATCTTTACCAGGAACTTCATTTAGACCTTGCTTCCTGTGGTGGAAACGCTTCTGTTGATCATGTGACTGATGTTTGTGTGTCAGGTTCTGGTGTTCTCCGAGTCTCTGGTTCCCACCGTGAGAAAGGCCCTGTGTGATCCTCTGGAGGAGGTCCGTGAAGCGGCCGCTAAAACCTTCGAGCAGCTTCACGCCACCATCGGTCACCAGGCCCTCGATGACATTCTGCCTGCACTGCTCAGACAACTGGTACTGCTTTCTACCCACAATCCTCGCCTTTACTTTGCACTACTGTTCAACAACAACAAAAACTAGAGCAAAATGTTATGCATGAGTGTGGATCGTGTTAAAATTACAGTAAAAAGGTGAAAAATTATTCCAGTGTAAATCAGCTGTTTCCTATGTGAATATATGAAGAGTTCAGATGCAAAAGCCTCTAAGTGCCATTTGAAATTTTCTTCTAAAATGATCATTTTTATCAAGCTTGTATATTTAATTTCAGTAATTTCACTTAAATGGCAATGAAGATTACCTATTAATTGTCATTTAAGTGTAATTACTGAACTTAAATACACAAGCTTGATAAAAATGGTCATTCTATGTGGGCATTTAGAGGCTTTTGCATCTGAACTCTTCATATAGTAAAGTGTCATTTATTCCTGTTTAAAAAAAAAAGTTAATCAACAACCTTTCTTGTCTTCTTTTTTGATCCACTTCAAATGTTGACTACAGTATTTGCAAATATTTTTAAAGATTATTTGATGAATAGAAGGTTTAAAAGAACAGCATTTATTGTAAATATATTTTTTGTAACGTTATAAATGTCTTTACTGTCACTTTTGATCGATTTAATGCGTCCTTGCTGAATAAAAGTATTGATTTCTTTAAAAGATGTCAATCTTCTAACCCTAGCTGCCAGTTTCCATCACCCAAGCTGCTTTGAATCATGCAGGCTTTGTGAAAAGCACTAAAATGTTCATGTTTTTTGTTGCAGGAGGACGAAGAGACGTCAGAGTTTGCGTTGGATGGATTGAAACAGGTCATGGCTGTGAAGAGTCGTTCAGTCCTGCCTTATCTGGTTCCCAAGGTGAGTTCTCCTGACTCGTGGCCTCTTTTATCTAACCCGATTTGTAGACTTTGACTGACTTCATAAAAGCAGCTTTCTCAGGCCAAGACCCGCCCATCTCACTGACATTTAAAGTGATCAACCACAGTCTGGGGTTTTAATGTAGTTATTTACAGCATTTGTTAACTTGTTGCTAAACATCTAAATCTAAACTATGATATTTCAAAGATTGAATATCACAAACCGCACTAAATTTACTCCTCAATTCTGACTTTGTTTCCCTGTCCACACCGATTTAGTATCGCCACACAATGAAAATTGAAATCTATTCAAATTATACAACTGTATGTATATCCATCCTTATCCAGATACATACACTATACTCACAATTAGCCGAATGCACTGTATAGTACATCTCAACCGCTTGATTTATTAAATCAGAATATTAGTCAGCGATATTTTAAAAGTTGTAAATATTGTAAATTCGGCTTTACCTGCAGACACACATTACACTCAGTTAAAGCCATATATAATAGCAAATCTCACCTGCATGATTTTTAATTTTGTAGCAAAATGTGACTATATTATCGCCCAGCTCTATATATAAAGTTGCATATAGAAGTATGTTCAACTTCATCCACCTTCATGTAGGGTGAATATACTTTATACTCTGCAACTGCTTTATTACTTTTATCATTGCAATATTTATACTGTACTATTTTGTCAATATGCTAAATGCAACTATAAAGGCCATTGCACACTGAGTCCGAAATTTTCGCACGTTAAAAAAAAAATTCGACCTCTCGTTATGTCAATCATGCTTGCACACCGCCTCCGAAACTTTCGTCCGTCATAAAAAAATTCGGATCGGGTTCGATTTTCTGCGTTTTTCGCATACACAGCCAGCATTTTGAGAGGTTTTTTGGCAATTCAGGGCCGGCTGGAGCTCATTCCGCACATCATTTCACATATGTGCAGTGCTTTCAGTTTCGGGATTCAATTCGATCAAGTTTTTTGTTTTCTTCTCTCGATTGGATTATGAAATGAATAAACCTCCCCTTTCAATCAGATTGAAATTTCGGATCGATTAAAAGGTCTGATTGAGCAGCCAATTCGATAACTAATGTATTATTTGGGTACAATATATAACAGCCTATATACAGCTGTTTTGTATGTGCTTCCACCGGGCCGTGTGTGTGTGTGTGTGTGTGTGTCTCCATACCTTGGACATATTGCCAGTCTCTGTTCAGAATCGATTGGTTCATGGAAATTGGTGGTCTTGTTTTTAAAATGTGGCTCCAGCATCAAACTTTTGAAGTACATTTTGAATCGCAACTCCTTGATAAGGAACTCGACTTCCTCTCGGCGCAATTTCAGGATTGGATGGAGGCAATATTTTCTCTTTCTTCTCTTTTCAATAAGAGAGAGGGCAACAAAATCATACTCGCTGCAGCTTGACGAATTCATTTTGTATTTTTGCGTTTTTTCCCGCAAAGGTTTAATAAATACGCATCGGTCTCAGTGTGCAAGGTTTCTGTGCGTGACGAATTTTTAGGCTGACAAACACGAAAAAACGCATACGAAAATTTTGTACTCGGTGTGCAACGTCATTAAGATATTGATTTTCTGTAAAGCTGCTTTGAAACAATGTGTGTTGTAAAGACTGCTATAGAGAGTCTAAGTCCCTCCCCTTCCGGTCGACCACCATGGGACCTTATTTCGGAAAAATATTGAGTGGTAGTCAATGGCGAGAGACAACAAATATTTTGATCTCGTTTGAATTGTGCCCTCAGTTACACATATGATGTTTGTCAATTTAAAAGGTACATTTTAAAGTAAAGAAAAACGCAGTTTGATGTAAAACCGTTGAGGTATAAGACTGTGAAAATACGTAATTACAAAGACTACAAACCCCAAAGGCGCACATTTTCTCTCAATGAATGAAGCTATCTTTACTGAGGCTATTGTCTGTCATTGTTTCTAGTGTCTTACGTTATAATCGTAACGTTACGCCGTCATGCCTGAGTGTTTTGTACCAGACTGCACACACACGAGCAGCGGATCTCGTTTCTCTTCCCGGGAGATGTAGTTCACAGAGCGATTTTCACATAAAACTAAATGTTACTCTTCTGTTTTATGACAAACTGTGACGTTTTTGACTTTCAGAATTATCTTTTAAATTGACAAACATCCTATGTGTAATTGAGGGCACAGTTCAGACGGAATAAAAAGATAAGTTGTCTCTCGCCATTGACTACCATTCATATTTTTTTTCGAAATAAAGTCCCATGAGCCGGAAGCGGAGGGGCGGGACTTAGGCTCTCTATGATGACTTGATTCTGTGGAACCAGCCAATCAGATTAGAGCTTTCTGCATTGAGAAAGCTCTTGCCCATTTTAGATTTGCCCAGTCTGCATGAGATCTGTGGGTGTTTTGTCTCATTCCTTTCACTTGTTGAACTGTTGTATATTTTTCTCCTCTATAGCTGACGGCTCCTCCTGTAAACACGCGTGTTCTGGCCTTCCTGTCCGCGGTGGCGGGAGACGCTCTGACGCGTCACCTCGGGGTGATTCTTCCCGCGCTGCTCTCCTCTCTCAAACAGAAGCTGGGCTCAGAGGAGTGCCTGCAGGTGAACACCACATTCACACTGATCCTGAAACAGAAATGATGACGAGTCAGAATAGGTCGATGGTGTAAATGTGTCTTTTCTAGGGCTGTGAATCTTTGGGTAGACAGCGAATCGATTGGATTCACGATTCATAGGTTTTCGATTCGATTCATGAACGATTTGTGCAAATTCAGAACGATTCGATTCGATGCGATTCACATCCAAATTCGATGCGATTCGATTGATTCGATTCTTAATTTTTTATATGCATTATAGTATTATTTCAATGCTTCACCCATCTTTGTCTGGGTTTGTGAGCGCCTGAAACCAATCAAATGCGGATGTCGTATGACGGCCAATGCGCGAGGCAGCTTGTACCAGGAACACTTCAAGGTTGTGTTTATATATTTTAAACCACTGAATCGCTATAAAATCGTGATTAATTCGATTCTTAGCCTTTTAAATCGATTATTCACGTAAATAAACGATTCACGATTCAAAATACATGTTTCAGGATCGATGCATATGCATCGCCAGGATTTATAATCGATGCATCGAGAAAACGAGTGAATCGTTACACCCCTAGTCTTTTCTGTCGTTCGACAGGAGCTGAGCAACTGTCAGACGGTGATCCTCTCGGTGGAGGATGAAGTCGGCCAAAGAATCATCATTGATGATCTCCTGGAGGCCACGCGAGGAGCAGACGCCGGGCTGAGACAGGCGTCCGTCACCATCCTCAACGGCTACTTCTCGCGAACACGACTGGACTACAGCGTTCACACACGCACGCTGCTGTCCGGCCTCATGCGGCTCATGAACGACCCCAACCCGGAGGTGCTCAGCCAGAGCTGGGAAACCATCAACTCCATCACAAAGGTAAACAACGCTTTCATCCGTGCAGATCTTCTCAGAGACCCTGTTTATACCTGCCATTATCATCTCATGTGATCACAAGACATGTGTAGATTAGCTTCATGACTCTTGACCTCTAGTATGAGACTTCTGTAGCAAAATAGACTTGTTTGATTCAACCTCGATTTAACCTCACTGAAACCCCTGTGTTTGGTTAAAGGAGCAATGTGTGATTTTTAGCGACATCTAGTGGTTCGGTTGCGAGTTTGCACCAGGTTTGCACTAAGGGCTCAGCCCACTGCTCACCCCTCCCTTTCGAAGAAGCTACGGTTGCTAAAACGGGACAAACATCTCGTCGGCTGAGAGAGCAGAGAATAGCCAGAGTAAGCCAAGAGTGTGTAACATTGTCACTGTTTCTGTACCACAGTCCATTATAAACCACATCATGAATACTGTTTACAAAGCCATAGTCAGGTGAGGATCAAGGGTTTTAATATATAATTTAATATAATAATTAGTGTTGTCAAAAAACTCGGTACTTCGGTACCAAGTCGGTACTAAAAAAAAAAAATGTTACGGTACCAGCTTTTCTAGGTACCGAATACCAGGTTCGTCCAGTTCTGTTCTAGACGCGATGTCTGAAACGTGCACAGTTGCGTCCTCTTCATAACGCTGATATGGCTCTCTCTCTCTCTCTCTCTGAATCCACTTGTTGAAACGAAAGGAGGAAAGAGCCACATATGGAAATATTTTGGATTAGGCTAATGTCACGTTGCCATAAGAGGCCGATTACATGCAAATTCGCAATTTCAAATATAGGCGCGATTCAAGCGCGCTCATAATAAAAACTCGCGTGAGAGCAAGCGCTTTGGAAAGAATAAGCACGCGCAAAAATATAATTAAAAAACACGCGCGACATGTGAACGGCCTCTAAAGTGCTTTCGGGGTAGTTTTACGAGTACATGAGCACAGTAGTATCCACCCGACACCAGAGTACTACTGGTATTAGTATTGTCATTTAATGTCAGTGCCAGTTCTAGGCGTATTCTTGCCTTTATAACTCAGCAGGTTTAAAAAGCCTTTTTAAAATTAAATATGAATTCAGTTTTAGATTAATAAAAGGACAGTCAAGTCAAATAAAACATGTTTTATGGTAATGCTACAAAGATACCATTCATAAACATTACTTGGTTATCAACGCATTGAGTGAACAATATATTTTTACAACATTAATTAATGTTTGAAAATGTTATTTATTACAAACACCTGATTGTTAATGTTTGTTCACTTAATTCATTGTGCATTAAATAAATAATGGATTAAAACTTTACAAACAACTTTAAAAATGTGTTAGTGTATACTATTGTTTATTTTAGGTCATTTTATCTAATCTTTTTCTAAAGTGTTTATAATACAAATGTACAGTTTCCATACTTGTAACCGTGATAAACACTTAAATATATGTAAATTTAAACTAAGCTTTGGTACCGAAATTGGTACCGAGAACCGTGAATTTTAACTGGTATCGGTACCGAATACTGAAATTTTGGTACCGTGACAACACTAATAATAATAGTAATCAGCTGATTGTCTCACAAACGTAACCAGCAGCACATTTCTCCCCACATAGTAAACCCATAATACAGCGAGGGAGCAGCTATATATTTTTTCTAACAGGGTAGTAATAGTTTAGCTGGCTAATATGAGCTGTTACTGTGGCTGAGCTGGGACGCGTCTGCATGAGTCCAAAGGTCGGAACTGCGCGCGCTGTTACAATCATGTCATCTCCGCATCCCATAGACACTATTTACTACACACAATAGGCTTTTTTCTCTGATTTTGAAAACTCTTCGTGATCGACTTTAGTGATAAAAGACTTTAGTAAAAGTCTCTATCGACGGGTTAGTGATTCCTGTAACGTACTGTTTTACGGTCAATGACATGAATACTAATCATCAGCTGTCTCACGAACGTAACAGCACATCTATCCCCAACATAACAAACCCATAACACAGCGAGGGAGAACTAAGGTACATGAAACAATCCCAACTACATATTTTACACCACTCACAAGGGAAAAGTCACTACTCACGGAGTGTAAGGCTAGCTTCCAGCTTTCCGCTACTTCTCTTTCAAGGTAGTGATGAAACGCGTTCTGTAGCGCTGTTTGTTCGCGTTCGGCTACGGTAGGAATATGACATCACAACATGGCGACCTTCATAGAAGGGGATTCCCGCGGTTATGGAGCTATTAATGTCTCATTCTAAGGTAATAAAAACATTACGATTAATTAAGTAAGTTCTTTATACACCACTGAAAACATGGTTATGGATGTCATATTGCATTTCTGTTAATAGATACTCAACTTTGTTACACATTGCACCTTTAAGTGTATGTTGGTATATATTGCAGTTTATTAATATGAATCCATGTATTGTTGCTAATGCACTACCATTTAAAAGTTTGGAGTCAGTATGTTTTTATAACAAAACAAAAAAAAATACATATAATTTCAAATAAATGGTGTTCTTTTGAACTTTCTATTCATCCAAATTTGAGCTGTTTTCAACATTGATGATAATCAGAAATGTTTCTTGAGCATCAAATCATCATATTAGAGTGATTTCTGAAGGATCATGTGACACTGAAGACTAATGAGTAATGATGCTGAAAATACAGCTTTGATCACAGGATATAAATTACAGTTTAAAATGTATTCACATAAAAAAAGGTTATTTAAAATTTTAATAATATTTTTGATTTTACTGTATTTTTGTAAAATGAAGCAGAATATATGCATTCCTTGTATATGCATTAAATATGCATTTTTGCCACTACTATGGTTTAAGGGGAAATGTGGTGAAATATAACTGTGGGATCTCGTCGCTACATTTCTCATAGTTTCATTATGTTGAGAGTGGTGAATATAAAACTGTGTGTTTGTGCAGAAACTGGATGCTGCCAGCCAGCTCTCCATGATCGATGACCTGCACCGAGACATCCGCTCTGCCGCCGCTGAGGTTAAAGGTCAACACTTACCTGGCTTCTGTCTGCCCAAGAAGGTGAGCATCAGCAAACGTCAGCACATATCATCTCTGATGGCACATAATCAATTTAGAAGTGTTCAGAATGACACTGTCTTTCCTAAGGAAGTACTAGGAACTACATGGGTTAGGTATACCCAGTTATTTTGATCACTATCAGTAAATGGTATGTACATGTGGAACATGACTCTAAAATAAAGTGATAAACCCAAATTAGATTAAAAGTGCAAAATTACAATTATGTTCAAGATTATAACTGGATGCCACTCACTGTATTAAACATAGTGATGTCATTTGATAACATTGATAACAAACAACTACATATTGCACACAATTTTACATACTATTTTAAAAGGTTAGCATACTGTATAATAAGTATAATATGAAAGAGGGTTGTTATTATTAACCTAAACTATTATACATTTTTAATTAAATTTTTCTTCTTTTTTTTTCATTTTTAATTAAACCTGAAATAAAATATATTATAATAATTACAAATATCAGATGAAAAATTTAAATAAAAAAATTTAATTTGAAGTACCAAAATATATGGAATAAAAAGTAAAAAAAAAAAAAAAGCTCATTTTATTGTGCAATTACAAGATTATGTTTCACAATTCTGCCTTTTTTACTCAGAATTGTGAGAGATTAAGTCTGCATTGGGAGATCCAAATTCACAATTTCTGAAAAAAAGTCAGTTTTGTGAGATAAAAAGTCGTAATTGCTGTTTTTTTTTCTATTGTTTTATTTTTATTCCATGGCGGAATTACTAAACCTGTAATAAAAATAAAGCTAAATCGATATATATGAAAAATAAAATGACAAAAGCACATAACAAAATAACTAAAATGAAAACCTGAAAACATTAAATAAAAGCAAATTCAAAATATTATAATGATGTATAGATATGATGTGAAATGCCCTCTACTCAACATATATTTCCTTCAGGGAGTGACGTGCATTCTCCCCGTGCTGAGGGAAGGCGTGCTGACAGGAAGTCCCGAGCAGAAAGAGGAAGCGGCTCGAGCGTTGGGAGGAGTCATTAAACTGACGTCAGCGGAGGCGCTCCGGCCGTCTGTGGTCAACATCACTGGACCGCTCATCCGAATCCTAGGGGACCGTTTCACTTGGTCTGTGAAAACCGCTCTGCTGGAGACGCTCACTCTACTCCTGGCCAAAGTCAGTGTCCATCATGCCTCTGTCCTTATGTTGATGCACACTCTTGATTAGTGTCAAAAGTATAGATTCAGTACCTGAAATTTAAAAAATGTGTCGCTGTGAGCTCGAGCCCGACCGATAAAGGATTTTGAAGACCGATACAAATATTTTTGGGTTTTAAAATCCGATATATCGGCCGATATTTTATTTATTTATTTATTTTTTCAGAAACGCGCAACAAAACATTAACAGATTTCCCTAACATAGTTATTTGTAGTTATGTAGTTTTAACTAAAATAATATGATCAAGCATTTTAAAAATAAACTTGTTTGTTTTATTGTCACAACAGAACAGAGGAACATCAAAATATATTAAAGTTCTGATAAAGAAAATAATAATTAGTCCCTACATTGCCTTATAAGCTACCTTATAATTACAATGTCAGCTTGCTTATCCCTTTACCTGCACTTTTTAAATTCTTTCCATCAAACCATTTTCAATCATTAGTTACGTTTGATACTTTTTCTCTCTGTCTAAATGTTCACTCCTCACAAGTCTAACTTACGTTTTACAATGCAGGGACTGTAACTAGAGATATGCTAGTTATAAATACAGTAATCATTACTTTATTTAGGCAGAAAAAGTTCGTTGTGGTTTCCAAGCTCATTAGTGTTAACGTTAGCGGTCTTCCACTGATGATAGTGGCGTTAGCTAGCTTTGTGGTTAGCTAGTCTATGATGAGCCATAATTTAGCAATAGATAACGTCATACTGCAAACTGTAAAACATACATTTTCAATATAACAGGCCAAGGAGAGATGATTAAAGCGTGTTTCATCCGTTTTTATTTTTTAAATATTCATTTATCAGCCATTATAACTGCCGATACCGATAGTTTGAAAAATCCCTAATATCGGTCTGGCTCTATTAGCGCTGTTGAGCAGAATCATAAACACCTCTGATTGGCCTTTGAGTATGTCGGTGATTGGGTACAATGATCAGGCGTCGCATTTTTTATATTTCAGTATCGACTTCGGTATTTTTGACAACACTGCTCACGATTCCTCTGTGTCTGTGACCCGTACAGGTGGGCATCGCTCTGAAACCCTTCCTGCCGCAGCTCCAGACCACCTTCCTCAAGGCTCTTCAGGACTCGAGCCGGGCCGTGAGGCTCCGGGCCGCAGAGGCTCTCGGTCAGCTGGTCGCCATACACACTAAAGTAGATCCACTGTTCACCGAGCAGCTGGCGGCCATACGCAACGCTGAGGACTCTGGAGTCAGGTAGAGTGAAAACAGTGTTACGCTTCCTCCTTCTTTCAAGGTGTGTGTTCTCGAGACACCAGACACTGTTGTTGTGCGAATGAGCGGGTTTTATGTTAACTGATGATCTTTGCAATGAAAGTGAATCAATCAAAACTAACTTTAACTGGACAATAACTTTATTCTAGAGCTTAGGGCTGGGCGATATATCGAGTTTGTACGATGTATCGTTATATTTTTTGAAACGATATGGAATGAGGCAATACCGTTTATATCGATACAGTAGTTTGATATGAGCACATCTGAAAAATAGCGGAGGTTGCAGTGTGAGCTGCTGCAGTGAAAGTAGCTAGGCTACGTAGTACAATTTGTCCTAAACATGACACAAGCTTATATTAATTGCGTCAAAATCACTTTGATATAGTTAACAAGTTTAAGGCAGCTTGCCGCCCTGTCAAATGCTCTGACAGACACTGTTGCTGACTGACAGATATACTTGCGCTGTTTAATGCGTTTGAGATGTGCTTTCCTCAGTGCTCAACTTACATTTCACATATTCTCCATCTGTAAATGTTAGAAAGTAAAGCAAATATGTCCATTTCACAACAAATATGTCCATGTCAGAAGAGGACGAGCTTCTGCAAGTGAATCTCCGCTAAAATTCATGCTTCCTTGAACGAGCGCCGGCGCGCGCATGCGCGTGAATAGTACTACGTAGTACGCAATAATTCGGACTAAAATAAACATATTGCTAAAATATTTGTTGTTGGAGAAAATAAATGTGCCATATGTGGAATTTTAAACCTACAAGTATATATTTTTAATGAAAGTGAAAGTGATTATAATGGGGTAATCAAATGCAGGCTAATATAATTAGTTTGTGCGTTTGTTTTTGTTTTTATTTTCATTTTTAGTTTAGCTTTTAGTCAATATAAAAACAAAAGCTTTTTGCACATAATATATTGCAAGGATATCATTGGGCCGAATGTGAATAGCCTACATATATATATATATATATATATATATATATTAAATATAAAGATTTTCTTTATCTAAATAGAAAACGTAGAAAGTACCGAGATATATATCGTATATCGCCATTTGACCAAAAAATATCGAGATATGATTTTTTGGCCATATCGCCCAGCCCTACTAGAGCTGCTGTAAAGCCACAACCTGTTACTTTAATGTCCCGTTATCACTGTAAAGCTGCTTTTTGAAAAAAAATCTATATTATTAAAAGCGCTACATAGATGAAGGGTGACTTGACTTGAACACTATTCAAATACACTTTCTTGTTCGTTTCTTTGTTATTACAAGTGAAACTCGGGAAATTAGAAAATCGTGCAAAAATTAATTTATTTCAGTCATTCAACTTAAAGCTACACTGTGTGATTTTACCCCCATCTAGTGGTGAAAATGTATATGACCATCCAGTGAATATTAGTTTCTGTTCCTCTCAATTCCGATTTTGATTTTAACTCCTACGGTGGCCAATGTAGTCCAAGATTAACATGGCTTCCAGTTCGACCTCGTCCATGAGTGTTAACTCAAACATAAACGCGAAAGGCGAAGCTTGAATTAACGGGTATGTCCCTCTTTGGCTAATGTACTTTCAAGATGGAGGGGCAACATGGCGAGCGACATTAGAACCCCTTCCCCGTATGTGTTTGCAATGGCATATTATACACTCACGAGAATACTTTATTACGAAGTAAATATACACTAATGAGCACATATATATTTGAAAGAACTAAGTGTTTTTAGCTAAGAATAAACTAAAAGAGTTACACAGTGTAGCTTTAAAAGGTGAAACTAATATATTAGACTCATTACATGCAAAGTGAGATATTTCAAGGCTTTATTTGTTATAATTGTGATGATTGTGGCTCACAGATATGAAAACCATTTCACAATATTCTAATTTTGAATTTGGGGTTTTCATATCTGTAAGCACTAATCATAACAATTATAACAAATAAAGGCTTGAAATATCTCACTTTGCATGTAATGAGTCTATATAATATATTAGTTTCACCTTGAAAGTTGCATGATATTGTAATTTTTCGAGTTTCACGTGCATATCAAAGTTTGTCAAAAGTAAAACTGTAGTTTGTTCTGTGTCGTTGCCCGTGCCGCAGGGAGACCATGCTTCAGGCCCTGCGCTTTGTCATCCAGGGCGCAGGGGCAAAGGTCGACCCCAGTATCAGGAAGAGCATCACCACCACACTGCTGGGCATGCTGGGACATGATGAGGTACAGCAAGTGTTTCATTTTTTGTCTTTGTTTTACTTGAGAGATTATAAATCATTCAAAAATAAAGTAAAGACTAAAGTCCCATAGTTCACTCAAAAATACAAATGTATCCCATGATGCACATCCTAGGTGATTATGACTCAACACAGAGTTATATTAAATAATATCCTGGCTCTTTCAAACTTTAGGCCACTTTTGATCTTACAAATGTAGTAAATGTTAAGATTAATATTAAATAAGATTAATAAATGCTTCAGAATTATTGTTTATTGTTAGCTCATGATAACTAATGCTTATTGTAAACTGTTACCAATACTATGAAGGCAACGTTTAAGTTTATAATATTTTAGTAAATTTTGAAACTAAGATTAATAAATATTTAATAGGATTTTTCATGCTAACAAATGTTAATAAATGGAACCTTGTTGTTTTTACCAAAATCAAAGTTAATTCATATTTAAATATATTAGCATTTATGAATGTAATTATGATTATTTTCCTATTCATTTTTGTTTTTGCACTTAAAGACAAAAGAATGTGAATGCATGATGTGTTTTTGTCTTTATAACAGTATCTAGCACAGGATGTGGTTGTGAGAGTGTCAGTGTAGCCTTACCTTTCTCTCTCTGTGTGTGTGTGTGTGTGTGTGTGTGTGTGTGTAGGATGCCACAAGAATGGCCTCTGCAGGCTGTATTGGTGAACTTTGTGCCTTCCTGTCTGAAGATGAGCTCAAGAGTGTCTTACAGCAGCATGTCCTCGGTAAGATCACCCACAAATCATGCACACTTCCTGGTTGTAATTTGTGATGCGATGAGCCAAGAAAACCAGTGTAATCCAGATCATATTATGCCCTTCTCCTCCGTCACATGTTTGTCTGTCTCCGTCTCTCCAGCGGATGTGTCTGGTGTGGACTGGATGGTGCGTCACGGCCGTAGTTTGGCTCTGGCTATCGCAGTGAAGTCCGCTCCTGAACGGCTGTGTGTGGATGAATACAGTTCCTCTGTGCTGGAGACCGTCTTATCAAGCGCCACCGCAGACAGAGTAAGAGCCGTGTGAAATCGGCGTGTTTAGGGCCATGTAGACCTGAAAACAATGACAACAGTCTAAACTCTTGAATATACCAACATTTGTTCACAGTGTTGGGTAAGTTACTCTAAAAAAGTAATTAATTACTAGTTACTAATTACCTCTTCAACAGTGTAATTAGATTACTATACTAATTACTCTCTTTAAAAAGTATTTAATTACTTTTAATTACTTTCAAAATCCCATATCAATCTCAACCAGCTGAATGATACAAGGATAGATATGAATCTGTTTTAATTCTTTCAAATAAATACTATAAAATTGCATGAATTATCCTTAAACTGTCCGAGGTGGAGAAGGTTACATTATAAAAACATACTTTTTAACATCAGACAATACACTTTGATGTTAAACCCACTATTGTTTTATGTCTGATCTCATGACATTTCACACTTTTTTCATACATATTTTACAATAATTCATACGAATTTGTATGAGTGCGGTCGTAATATTTAGGTAATATTTAGGTAAAATAAATACGTAATATTTATTTAATATGACACCTCATAGAATGCATACGAATCGCTGTGAGATCGGATTGATCCATACACAGTATTTACCTCAATTACATCAGAAGTAACTGTAATTAAATTACAGATAAATGAAGAGTAATCCCTTACTTTACATTTTCAAGGGAAAAGTAATTAAATTACAGTAACTAATTACTTAGTATTTAGTTACACCCAACACTGTTTGTTCATTGCTTAAACCTTACAAGCTTTGCTAAATCCTCTGGCTGGATTGGTGAGCTATAATCCTCATGAATATAATCAACTAATTTCATAACCTTTCAATCAATATATGTAGAGGCTTCAATCACTTTTTGGCAGGTGAAATAGTACTGCAATAATGATGGTTGTATTGGCCCTTTACAGCTATTTTAATAAGTAAAAAGTAGTAGGTGAGTTATCAGTCAGATTTAACCCTTATGAATATTATTAACTAATTTCAGGGCTGAAATAACCTTTTAATTAATAAGTAGAGGCTTTAATCAGTTTTTGGCAGGTGAAATACATGCATTATAATGGTTGTATTGGCCCTTTACAGGTATTTTAATAGGTAAAAAGTACTTGCACGTTATGCCTGTTTGATCCACATAAAAGCAACTGCATTCATAAAGAGAATGGGCGATACATGTCCCGCGACCAGCAATTTATCGCTTTTATCCTAAGCGACTTACAATTGCCATATATGTCAGAGGTCGCATGCCTCTGGAGCAATTAGGGGTTGAGTGTCTTGCTCAGGGACACATTGGTGTCTGACAGTGGATTCGAACCCGGGTCTTTCACACCAAAGGCATGTGTCTTATAAACTGCGCCATCACCACCCCATGAAGTATCAAACTCATGAAGGCATGAAAGCGACGTTGCGATAGTCCTTTCTTCCCTATTGTGCCTTATATCCAAGTGAAACAGAACAAGAACAAATGTTGGGCGGGGTTTGATTTTCTCCATGATTGGATGGTTGTGGTTTGCTATTGGTGGATCACATGTGTGTGACAGGTTGCTCCGCCCTCTTCATCCGAGAAGAGGAGAGATGCTGCATACAATATTCTAACTCATGGATTAAAAAAAAAGATATATTTTATACACTGTAAAAAAATATTTTCAAGATTTGTTATCACAACATTTTTTCTTTTGTCAAATCAACTTTATAATAATTTATTTAGTTGAGATAACTTATTATTTTGAGTTTCTGATGATTAAATGAAACTCCTTCATTGTATTAACTCACTTTTTCCAGTTCAATCAACATAAAATTTTATGGCAACCAGGTTACTTTTTTAAGTTAAACCAACAATATTTTTTTCAGTGTAGTACTCACAACATTTTTTCTTTTGTCAAACCAACTTAAATAATTTATTTAGTTCAGATAACATATAATTTTGAGTTTCTTATTATTAAATCAATCTCCTTCATTGTATTAACTCACTTTTTCCAGTTCAATCAACTTAAAATTTTAAGGCAACCAGGTTACTTACTTTTTTAAGTTAAACCAACAATATTTTTTTCAGTGTAGTAATCATAACATTTTTTCTTTTGTCAAACCAACTTAAATAATTTATTTAGTTCAGATAACATATAATTTTGAGTTTCTTATGATTAAATCAATCTCCTTCATTGTATCAACTCACTTTTTCCAGTTCAATCAACTTAAAATTTTATGGCAACCAGGTTACTCACTTTTTTAAGTTAAACCAACAATATTTTTTCAGTGTAGTAATCACAACATTTTTTCTTTTGTCAAACCAACTTAAATAATTTATTTAGTTCAGATAACATATAATTTTGAGTTTCTTATGATTAAATCAATCTCCTTCATTGTATCAACTCACTTTTTCCAGTTCAATCAACTTAAAATTTTATGGCAACCAGGTTACTCACTTTTTTAAGTTAAACCAACAATATTTTTTTCAGTGTAGTAATCATAACATTTTTTCTTTTGTCAAACCAACTTAAATAATTTATTTAGTTCAGATAACATATAATTTTGAGTTTCTTATTATTAAATAAATCTCCTTCATTGTATCAACTCACTTTTTCCAGTTCAATCAACTTTAAATTTTAAGGCAAACCAGGTTACTTACTTTTTTAAGTTAAACCAACAATATTTTTATACAGTGTAGTAATCACAACATTTTTTCTTTTGTCAAATCAACTTAAATAATTTATTTAGTTCAGATAACATATAATTTTGAGTTTCTGATGGTTAAATTAATCCCCTTGATTGTATTAACTCACTTTTTCCAGTTCAATGAATTTAACATTATAAGGCAACCAGGTTACTTTTTTAAGTTAAACCAAAAATATTTTTTTTACAGTGTAATAATAATAATAAATACTAGAGATGCACAGATTAAAATTTTCTAGGCCGATTGTGATTATTCAGAGTTTGATCTGCTAATTCCGATTTCATTTTTCTAACCACTTTATAGCACACACAAATATTTATTTTTACTTGTATCTCATCGATTTGTGTGTGTGTGTGTGTGTTCTGCAGATCCCCATCGCCTGCAGTGGCATCAGAGCCATGGGTTTCCTGACGAGACACCAGCTCCGCACCGGAGGAACCGAGGCCGTGTCACCGCGCATCATCACACAGTTCGTGAAGGTGAGCATGACGCTCCTGGACTAGCATAGACAGCCTGCTGCATAATTTAAGTGTTACCAAAAAAGTATAATGCGTTAACTACACTGAACAATGATTGTATATTCATGTGTTAGTAAATGTTGAAATTGCCATTGTTTGTTCGTGTGAACTAATATTACCAAATGAAACCTTATTCTTTGTGCAACTAACATTTCAAAACTGTGGAGTGGTACAATTTTGATCAACGTTTGTCTGTTATATTCCATGCGTACAGAAAATGCACACTTTCTACAGTATACATGCTACATACTGCGTATTTAAAAGATGCTTCTTAGTATGTCATTGCGAACGTACACGCACATCAGAAATGTTGACTCTGTCGTGGCTCCTCCCACAGTCTTTGCAGAACCAGTCGAGCGACATCCGCCTGGTGACGGAGCGCGTGCTGTGGTGGGTGTGTAAGGAGGCGGAGACTCCCGCTATTGAGCCCAATCTGGTCAAACCGGTCATCAAGGCCCTGCTGGACAACACCAAGGACAAGAACACCAGCGTCCGAGCCCAGAGCGAACACACACTCGTCAGCCTGCTGCGACTGCGCCAGGGAGAGGAGCGCATGCAGGTCAGGACTTATAGTGTTTTACCCACTTAACCCTTGAGGCGCCAGAGGTTTTTTCCTAAAACGTTCGATTTTGACATCTTAATTTCAAAATAGCTATATCTTAAAAGTGATAAAAGATAGAGACTTTCTGTAAATTAGAGAAATATTAAGAATGATCCAAAGTTTATGTAGGGATTACATTTTCCCATCTAACTTGCATGTTATGAGTTCATATGGTGGTGGCAGTCTTGGATTATAGAATTTTCATGAAAAGAAAATGATAAATGATTAGTTGAAATGATAAAATGCAGCACTTCTTTTCACACAAAATGCTATATTGAGCAATACTGAATGCTCAGGTATATAGGAAGTTGTAAACTTTTTGCTACTTTATGCATTCGGTTTGTTTCTACCATTTATTAGTAATGATTTACACAGTTTTACAGTGTTAAACTGTGTAAATCATTACTAATAAATGGTAGAAACAAACCGAATGCATGTAGCGGATGGCCTTTTTTTGTACAGTAGGCACTCTGATTCCATATAAAATCCTAATAAAAGGCCTTAAAAATGTCTTGCATTCAGATTCGATGGGCCCTTAAATATCTCGGGTCACATTACCGCTAAAATTTCTCCAGTCTGGCGGACCCAATGTCCGTCAAATAACCAGCGAAGCATCGAATCGCAAGAATGACTCTCAATAACGATCGCTTTGATTTTCTTTTAAAAGCACATTTAGCACATTTGATTATATTCTGTTATATTATATTCTATTCTATATTATATTCAAAGCACATTTGATTATATTCTATTCTATATTTTATATTATATTCAAAGCACATTTGATTATATTCTGACCTCATTATGGAGGTTCATTTTTAATGCAGCAGTTTACATTTTTTGTAGCAAATAATTAAACTGAAAATTAACGTGCATTACTCAAATATTAATATGCACGTATATAAAGTAATGCATTACTTGATTCATTACATCAAAAAAGTAATCTGATGTGTGTCATTATCCAGCTCGATTCAGTTCGAATCCGATAATGCCAGTGCGTCCAGTGGAGTTCTTTTCTAATAATAGCATTACTGAAAATGAAGTGTCTTTTAAACAAACGAACCAAAGGCGAATATTCACAGCTTGACCTCGTGACCAATCACAGTGCAGCAATTCAACTGCCGTTTGCATGTGTGGATTTTTTCAGAGCATCAGTGCGATCCTGGACTCGGCCAGTAATGATCTGCTGTCAGAATGTCACCGCAGATCCTTGAAGAAGATCTCCAGCCTTCCCGACTCCAACGAAGAGATCGACGACACCATCCTCACATGATTGACAGCTTCTGGTGATCACACTCTCCTCACGCTAGCTTTGACTGTCCTCATCATTTACGCCTCAAGGAAAGCCTGGGAAAGTATTTATTGAGTCGAGCCCCTAAAATCATCACCTGAAATTGGCATTTTCCTTAATTGCCTGGTAATTTGTAAATGTGCATTTTTCTTTTGGTTTTCTTCTGAAAAAGGAAGTATTAATTTGTGCCAATTCTTTACAAATTGCTGTTTTGATTCCCTTTTTTATTTAGTTTTGATGGTGAGCAGTTCATCGCTGTGTCAAGCTGTTGTTAACGTGTGTGTGTGTGTGTGTGTGTGTGTGTGTGTGTGAGTGAGAGTGAGAGTGAGCCATTAACAACCCAAAGGATGTGATGCTGATTTTTTCCAGTTAGCGCTGTGTCCTCTAAAAATGGTTGTATGAATACATAGAAAATGAAAACCTTGATTTAATAAACGGTTTGACTTAAAGAAATAATCTTTGTTTGTTTTTTTAATGCTTGACATTTCATGCATACTAATAGCACAATATTAATAACTCACTGAAGTATTATTTTCTAGAGAAATTACCCACTTATATTACCCACGCTCAAGTAATTGAACTGAAATAATTCAGAAATCAAAAATGTGAGTTATTACGCTGGATATTCTCTAAACTAATCCTGGGATGATTATAAATGCTATTTAAGGAGGAACATAAATGCTGGAGACTTTACTGTACACTAAAAAAAATCTGAAGTAAAATATCAGTTTTGTAGAGAGAAAAAAATTATATATATATATTGTATACATTTCAGACACATCTGTGGATTTACTGTAGTCACCCATATTCATGTCAGTTTTGAGCTCATTAGCAACAATTCAGCCGATCCTGGGGAATAAAATCTGCAGTTTTTTGACAGACTCAAAGTTTAAACTGCTTTGAAAAGTTTTCTGGCTCTCGCCGAGAAAGTGCTGAGATGACATGGATATATTTCTGTGTCGGCACAAAGGGAGAAAGAATGACGCATCAATTGTCATTGTCAAAAAGGCACTGTTGTGGTGCCATGGTATCAGATGGGAATATTTAAATAATATAGTACTTGTCTCTAATGAGTAACATATTCAAATATCATGCTATATACGTAAAGAACAACATTTTTAAAATTTTAATTTTTACGTTTTATCAATTTCAAACTTTAATGGGTGGTGAAACGCTTCAACGTTTTGCTGTAATGATGTTATATATACAAATACGCATATTTTACATTTATACACTGCTCGGCAGGGAAAAAATGGCTGTTGTTAAAATATGCAGATGTTGTGTTATTTAATGTAAATGTAATGTTATTTCCATCACGAGGTGCATCAGTTTTTGGTCAAGATCTTGTATTGTCAGTGCAAGAGTCCAGCACTCTGTAAAGTCTCGTACAGAACATCATAAAGACTTTCAATGAACTTGAGCTCTGGATTCAGGAGCCGATTCATGTGTGGAAATTATTCTTTATGCAAAATCAGTGCAATAATGATCCAATCAAAGATTTGCCTATTTGAATCCAAACAGCGACTTTTTCTTTTCCTTTCTTTTTTTTTCTCCTTTTTTTTTTTTTTTTTTTGCCGGTCATTCACAAATAAAGATGCTAATATTAAGCCAGTGTACAAAAAATGTTAACGTTTTGCAAATGAAAAACTACATCCTGACACTTAAATTCTTTTAAATTAAATAAAAAAAAAACGTTTTGGATATATTATTTGTCATTAACATATGTTTATATATATATATATATATATATATACATGTAAATATATATTAAATGAGTGTGATATCCTCTGATCTGTTGCCGAAAACGTTTTTCAAAAGAAAATTTACATCCTGACGCTCATTCTTTTTAATTAAATAAAAAAATAATATTTTTGTATATCTCATTCGCCATTGACCTACTTTATGATTTAAAAGAAATAATAATAATTTAATGAGCGTGACATCCTTTGATCTTTTGTATATTTGGCTCGTTGGCGGCTGCTACGTCATATGGCGTCGGCGCGCTCTGATTGGTCCGTTAGACGCCCTGGTGCAGGAGGAGGAAGCGCCGTTTCCGGTAATGAGCGACTGACTGACTGACTCCTGACACCGACAAACCCGCTGCTTTCGGCGTCTATCGGGGTGAAATTCCGGGCAGGACCTCAGACGGGTTCCAGCCAAGCGTTCGGCTGGACAGAGGCGTAAAGCTGAAGTGAAGGCGCGGGGTTTGAGGCACACTCCACCGGCATGGCCCGCGACTACGATCACCTCTTCAAGCTGCTGATCATCGGGGACAGCGGTAAGAGACGCCGGGGATGCGGGACGGGAAGCGGGCCGGGGCGAGGCTCTGTGGGGGTTTGAGTGTCTCATTTTGAAGCTGTGAAGTCCGACGGGCTGTAAATAAGCGCAGGTCTGATTTAATGGACAGATGAGCGTGTTTATGTCATTGTGCTGCTGCTTCGTGGGCCGATCGGGCTGATCACAGCAGACAGGCCCGAGATCCACAGTCTGATCTGCTGCTCATCACTCCCATCATTTATTCACTACTAGAACAGAAGTGCATTGATTTAAGTGACCACAGAAAGCATTTGATGTCACACTAAATGTGTCTGAATGTCAGTGCATTAGATAACACGATATCAAAGCAAAACAAACACTTTTACAATAAGGATACAATAATAGATCTAGCTGAAAATGTATATGGTATTGTGGCACTTTCTGGTACATGTTGATGTTCATATTCAAGTCTAATGACGAAAACTGAAGGGAAATAATCCTGCAGGAGAGATGTCATTCAGACATGATGAAGGGGTGTCACTGGTCTGAGCAGCTGATCATTTCTGCTGTTTGTCATTTGACACAGAAATACTTGATTTGTTTGATGTGTGTGACAGCTGAAGTAATTGTGATGTAGTGTTTGATTTGTTCTTTGCACCAAAGTAAGGCGAGTGTCCTGTTTTTATTAAGAGCAGCAACACCTCACAGTGGTTCTTGTGGTTTGAGTGTGTGCACCTCGTCGTGTGAAGCAGTCACACACACACACACACACACACACACACACACACACACACACAAGATCAGTCAAGTTTGGATTTGATAATGGCATACATTTTGCACTGAATTCTGATATATAATCTATATAAAGAAGTTCATAGTATGTTTGTGTGTGTGTGTATATATATATATATATATATATAAAATGTCTGTGTTTTTGTATTTCTTTGTTTATTTCATCTTGCATTCACTGGGAATTGAACCCATGACCTTGATGTTGCTATACTCCTCTGTCCGGTGTGTGTATATGTATATGTAGACATTTTTTAATGACGATTTTTTTTTTAGCTTCGTCAGGTACAAGAATTTCTTTACTGTCATGTTTTAATACGGTCAGTCACCGCTCAGCACAGCTGTGCATACATGCGTGAAGGACGGACGCTGGCACTGACCCTACAGTAGATGTTTCTGTCCTCTGAGGGCTTTTATTTGACCTCTGGTTCAGATCTGACCACTAATAAAGGGTCTGCATGATATGTTGCAGATCTGTGGTCTGTGAAGAAAGGAAATGGTTTGGACACTGGAGATCTGGCATGTGATAGCCCTTATATTGAGATCTGGCATGTGATATAAGATTTCAGATTTAAACTTTACATTGCTATATTTAGTTGCGGCTAGATTTGTTCGATTATGTGGTCTTTTTGAGAGAGCTGAAATATTAGTCTGCAGTTGTCCATGTTTTTCACAAGTTCTGCTCATTCTCCAGGAATCTGTGTTGTCTTTCACTAAATAAAGCCTGTAAACTCTTTTATCCTGTGTGTGTGTCAGGAGAGGATGTTTGCTTGGTTTATCTTCCTTTCTGAGAATCAGCGGTCGGTCTGTTGGCTGAAGTCTCAGACGTTCACTGACAGTAATTCGTATTTCACTAAAAAATCCCACGAGCTCCCTGATATGGCCTTCTCTATCATCACTGTCGGCATACAGCACCTGCAAAGAGCAAACCCACGAGAGCTGAAGAACGTGACCGCTCTAATTCTTGTCTGAATACAATAATCTGCAGTCAGTGTGGATGAGATGTTATAATTTGAGAAAATGTTAGGTTTTATCTATAAGCAGTAAGCGTTGTGAGCAGACGTTAGCCTGTCTGGTTCAATAGAGCCTGTATTGATCATATTCATCTGAAACCTGCTGCATCATATGTTGTATCATTCTTTGCTTTTGTTTGTCGTTTTTTTGTCCCAGGTGTTGGAAAGAGCAGTCTTCTGCTGCGTTTTGCAGACAACACTTTTTCAGGTAAGATCAAGATGCGTGATGTCATCGGTTTGATTTATCATTATTGAGTACAGACTCGAAGCCAGGAATGTGATAATGTTACAGCTGTTTGTGTGTTGAATTTTCTTTTTATTTAATGAACGAATTAAATAAAAATTCGTATTAAATAAAAATAAAAATGTAAAATACATTTGTACAAAAATGTACAAATACTTCCAAGTTCTTATTTGCAGATTTTATTGTCATGAATTAATTTATGGAACTAAACAAATTTAAGTAACTCTTCTTGTAAAAGAGAAATAATATAATTTTATATTATAATTATATTTTATATTATATTATATTTTATTTATATTTTAATTATATATTATATTATAATTTTATCCATAAGACTTTTCAGCAAGGATGCATTCAGTTTATCAAGTTGTTAGAGTAAAGATATTTTATAACGTTAAATAAAAATCTATATTTCAAATAAATGCAAGATCTATTCATCAAAGAATCCGGGGAAAAAAAGTATCGTTTCCACAAAAATATGATATTTAAATAAATCTTAATTAAATATGATGTATATAGCAAATCATCATATTAGAGTGATTTCTGAAGGATCATGTGACACTAAAGAGTAAAAACTGGAGTAATGATGCTGCAAATTCACAGGAAATAAAATATATTTTACAATATATTCACATAGAAAACAGTTATTTGAAATCGTAATAATATTTCTGATTTTACTGTATTTTTAATCAAATTAATGTGGCCTTGGTGAGCAGAAGAGACTTCTTTCAAAATTCTCAGTGACCCCAAACTATATAATGTTAGTGTACATGGCAAAGAAAATATATGAAGAGTTCAGATGCAAAAGCCTCTAAATGCCATTTAAAATTTTCTTCTTTAATGATGATTTTTATCAAACTTGTATATTTAAGTTCAGTAATTTCACTTAAATAACAATTAATAGGTAAATATAATTGCCACTTAAGTGAAATTACTGAACTTAAATATACAAGCTTGATAAAAATGATCATTCTAGAAGAAAATTTCAAATGGCACTTATAGGCTTTTGCATCTGAACTCTTCATATATCACTGTAAATATTAGTAGGGATTATTCAGTACTCCCTTAAATTTAAATATGTTAATGCTGAAATCGTTGTCTCGTGATGTGTAAGCTGTATGTAGGCCAACAGTGTGATGTGCCTAAAATTACTTTCTGTACAATGTTTGCAGAACTAATAATAGAAATTAATGGGTAGATTTTCCCCGTTTGTACATGCATCGTTCATCGGTGTTATATTGTGTTGTAGGTAGTTACATCACCACTATAGGAGTCGACTTCAAGATCCGGACGGTGGAAATTAACGGAGAGAAGGTGAAACTGCAGATATGGGACACAGCGGGACAAGAGCGTTTCAGAACCATCACGTCTACGTGAGTCACATGACATGATCAAACCTGCTGCTATTTCAAAGTTAACCATGATACAAAGAGGTTTCAACATTTCGTACTTCATTCTTGAGAAAATATTGTATCACCACCAGAACTGATTCATGCTTGAAGTTTGTGTTTGATACTGTCTGACAGGAAGTAATCAACCCAGTAGATATCAAACCTAACACTCATTTATATCTGGTATTTCTCTCTAGAAATGTATTAAAATAGTGCTTTCACTCTTAGCTTCAGTAATATTTTAGAAAGTGAACTATGTTTCAAGACGACTGTTTTTCTGTGTGTTGTGTGTACGAGCGTGGCTCTTCACTAACAGAACACCTCAGGGACTCTGTTTGAAGTTTCTCATTAGTTGTGTAACGACTGTGAATCCTGGGACTGAAGCTTTCCATGGGTTTTATTGCACAGTTGCATGTGGCAAGAGAATCCAGTCATTTGCAAACACACCATTTATTTAATAAACTTAATTTGTCTAGAAGCTTTCGTACAGAAAATGCTTCATAAAATAGATTGAAAGTTTCAATTGGTTAAATATTTCCAGATTTTTAAGGTATTATTGGTAAAAGCAGCTTTACCTGAAAACATATGGCTTTCATTAAAGTATTCAAAACTTTAAACCACATCTTTGCCCTACAAAATGTACAGACGCATTTCTTGTATTCGGACTGGTGTTAATGTGGCGACATTACGTAGCTAACAAGAGAATGTATGCCACTTCATTAGTGTCTCGTTAGGGAATGTACATGTTCCTGCATGTTTATGCGCTTTGATCTGCTATGATGGCAGAACTGTGACAGGCTCGGCCAATGACAGAAGGGCTTGGTCGCTACAGACCGCTCAAAGAGCTCTTTGTGTGTGCACTTGTCTTTGTGTCTGTGTTTGGAGACAGACGATGGCCTGTGCTTTAAGTCAGAGGGCTGTTCCTCTGTTCACTGTTGGTTCCTGCTGGGAAATGAAAACTAAACACTTTCTTAAAGGGACAGTTCACCCAAAAATGAAAATTAGCCCATGATTTTGTCATCCTAGGTGTGTATGACATTCTTCTTTCAGTTATATTAAAATGTCCTGGCACTTCCGAGCTCAATGGGTTTATGTTTTTGGAAGTCCATCAAAGCGCATCCATTCATGATAAAAGTGCTCCACGCGGCTCTGCGGGGGTTAATAACGGCCTTCTGAAGTGAAGCGATGTGTTCGTGTAAGAAAAATATTCATATTTAAAACTTTAATGACTAACATAACTAGCTGACGGTCTACGCTAGTCGAGCTGCGCCAAAAGAGTAACACTTGAACTTGACGCACAAACGCAGTTGTCCAGCTCTGTGTGTTTGAACCGCGAGAGGCGTCAAAGCTTACGCTACTCCTACATCTACATCGTCCAGTGTTACTCTTTTGGCGTAAGTCGACTTGTGTAGACCATCAGCCAGAAACTAGTTATTTTAGATGATGAAGTTTTAAATATGTATATTTTTCTTACACGAACACATTGCTTTACTCTAGAAGGCCTTTATTTATTTATAATGTCGTAAACACTTGGATGGTTACTGGGTGAGTAAATCATGGGCTAATTTTCATTTTTGGGGGAATGATCCCTTTAAACTAAAGTCTTTAATACTCTTGATTTTCCATTTTCAGGTATTACAGAGGAACCCATGGGGTCATAGTGGTGTATGACGTCACCAGTGCCGAGTCATTTGTCAACGTCAAACGATGGCTGCATGAAATAAACCAGAACTGTGATGACGTCTGTCGAATATTAGGTCAGTTCACCATTGCAGGCTCTACACCAGTGTTTCTCAACCCTGCTCCCGAAGGACCCCAACCAAGCCGGCCAAGGGCTCTCTCGCTCTCTCTCTCTCTCTCTCTCTCTCTCTCTCTCTCCCTCTTACACCTGATTCAACTCATTAGAAGAAACTCCAGGACCTGAAATGAGTGTGTCAGAAAGACACTTTCAAAATGTGCCATGTTGGGGGTCCTCCAGGACAGGGTTGAGAAACACTGCTCTAGGGTTGTGATGATTTTACCATGATGAATCTTCTAAAAAATGTATTTTATTTTTTTTGCATTTTAGTTACAATAAATGGTCAGGGTGGACAGGGGGAGGGGGTGCAGTTAGTAAAACTCTTATTTATAAAGAATAGAGCCAGACCGATATATCGGCAGACCGATATTATCGGCCGATATTAGGCATTTTGCAAACTATCGGTATCGGCAGTTATAATGGCCGATAAATGAATATTTCAGAAATAAAATAAAAACGGACGAAACACGCTTGAACCATGTCATGAGTGTTGGAGTTGTATAGTTTGTCCACCAGAGGGCACTCTACACCGTTCCTGTTGGCAACACTCGTGTATAGATGGATCTCTCCTTGGCCTGTTATATTGAAAATGTATATTTTACAATTTGCAGTATGACGTTATCCATTGCAAAATTATGGCTCATCATAGACTAGCTAACCACAAAGCTAGCTAATGCCACTATCATCAGTGGAAGACCGCTAACGTAAGTTTCCTTTTAAAGTGCATTGTCATATTTTGGTTAAAACTCATACATAACTACAAATAACTAATGTCAGGGAAATCTGTTAATGTTTTGTTGCGCGTTTCTGAAATTTTTTTTTTAAAAATGTGGCCGATATATCGGAATATCGGATTTTAAAAACAACAATTAGAAGTTGAACTGGTATCGGCCTTTAAAATCCTTTATCGGTCGGGCTCTAATAAAGAACTAAACAAAAACATCCATGATATGAAACCTTTAGTGCATGAATTAGTAGTACTGCCAAAGGTCACTTCTGTATTAACGTCTCTCTCCACTTCTGTCATGTTGTCCCTTCAGTGGGCAATAAAAACGACGATCCAAACTCTAAGGTTGTGGAGACGAATGACGCACAGAAGTTCGCAGAGCAGATGGGCATCAGTCTGTTTGAGACGAGTGCAAAAGAAAATGTCAACGTGGAGGAGGTGAGTTCCTCAGGGCTCTGTCTTAGGACCTTTCAGATTGGGCTGTAAAAACACTTTCAAACACTCCTGACTCACTCATGTGCAGCTTCCAGGCCTGGAAAAATCACTGAAATGTATTTTTGCTCTCTTCTAGAATATTTTAATTCATATTTCACAGAATGATTACTTGAATAGTCGATTACTTAATTTCAAGTTGTCAAAGAAAACTTGGCAGATTGAAATTTAACTAAACATTGAAATTAATTTAAAAAAAGGGTATAAATATTAGTACTGGGCAACGATTTATCACATTCAAATAAAAAAATTGTGTTTACATAATATATGTGTGTGTATTATTGTGTCAAAAAAAATTGTATAATTATTTTGTAAATATAAATGCACACACATGCATGTATATATTAAGAAATATTTGCATGTATATACGGTGTATATATATTGGGGCTGGGTATTGAGACAAATTTCACAATTCGATTCGATTTCGATTCACGAGCTTGCAATTCAATTCGATTTCGATTACGATTCGATTCAATATCGATTATTTTGGATATCAGTTACAATAAATGGCCATTTTTCTCAAGAAAATCAAATCTCTTAACTAATGCTGTAAACTATGGGAGTCTAGTTGTAGCCTATAGACTTCATTAGCCTAATAGGAAGGTAATAATCAACTGTTTTGTAGCTTTACAAACACTTAATACACTTTTATTTATTTTTATAATAAGAAGATTATATGAAATATAAACATTAAATGGTGGCTTTCATAAAAACTTGCCAGATTTATTCAAATATGCATTAAATATTGAAGAACATTAAGATTATAATGCATATGTAATATGGTGTATATATTTAGCAAAATGCTCCTCTCTAGAGTTATTTTTTCTAGCTGACTAACGAGTTTATGTGGGTTTTCTGAGGTAAATATGACGATACATGACATTGATTACAAGCTGTTTAACTGACGTCTTTCCACGTTTGAAACGCTGATTGAGCGAATCAATGTGACATGATACGGATTTCGATAAGTTGTACTCTATCTTTTAACACACTTTCAGATGCTCATTCATGTTTATTTGGCGCTGTAACTGGTATTATTATCCCGGAAGAGAGATCAGCGCTGCTGCTTCTCCAGAGCGATCTCACGCCACAGCGCCAAAACGCTATTTGTGTCTTTGAATTTCTAAAGAAAATGGACGTAATTTAAAAATTGAGACTTTGTTTCATATCAATAGTAACAAAGGACAAAGATTATTGCGATTTTTTTTATTTTTTATTTTTTTATTATTTTATATATTTTTTTTTTGGGATGCGCGCAGCTGTGATACAATGCTCCATTCATTCAAATGAAACAGGATGACTAATCGATTCTTGATATTTAAGAATCGATATCGGTTCGTAAAAATGAGAATCGATTATTATCAAGAAATCGATATTTATAACCCAGCCCTAATATATATATATATACACAGAATTTATATTATAAAAATATTTTGTATATAAATAACACATTTTCTTAAATGTATACAAGCATGAAAGTGTTTATATATATATGCATACACAAAGTAACTATACACAGTGCACACACATTATAATGTAAACACAAACTTTTTGGACGGCCCAGCACTAATGCATATATATATATATATATATATATTGTAGGCTATAGGCATGCATGCGTGTGTTTCATCTGTTCATCCGTCATCTACAGCGGCTTCCAACACGGCTCATCCATTCAGATTTTAAAGCTGGATGTGTTTAATAAAGTGTGTTAGCTTTTATCAGAATCAGCGCTGGATGGTTCAGTAACGTGTACGTGTGTGTTTCTGGTCTTTGTGTAGATGTTTAACTGCATCACAGAGCTGGTGCTCCGGGCAAAGAAAGAGTCTGTGGCCAAACAGCAGCAACAGCAGCAGAATGATGTGATTAAACTGGGCAAGAATAGCAAACGAAAGAAAAAATGCTGCTAGTGCACGGACAGACGTTCCTCTGCACATGCGGACGGACTGTGATCGTCTCAATTACACAAACGCAGGGCGGACACAATGCAGTCCTTTCTGGACCGAGTCAAGCCACAAAGACTTTTTAAAAGAAAATGTACAGATTTTATCGGAGTCGAGGAGTTTCACGTGGAATTGGTGATATTTAATAAAAACATCCTCCTCCTTTATTGGAGGACCAGCAAGCTGACATGATCGCCAAACCGCTTTCAGAATTACTCTCTATTATCCGCCATCTCAGGAGTGATTTTTTTTTTCTTCTTCTTCATCATCATCTTCTCTTTCTCACATTTTTGTGGAATGCCAGTGTTTTTTTCTGCAAGAACAATTAGGCCTTTTTTCCCCCTTTTTTATGAAATAATGCAATTACAGACATTCACTCATCATGGACTCCGTGCAAGACAGATGCCAACAATTTTTCAGTTCTAGCTCAGTCTTTTGATTCTCTCATTCCCTCAAATCTGTTCCTTCCTTTCATCTCAGATGAAGAGCATGTCTGTTTTAGATGTGAAATTAAGTCAGACCAAGTCCATTTCCCGCCCAAATTCTCATTTTACAATGCAATATTGTACAATTTTTCTACGTCATGATAGTATTTGTTGTACTGCCTTTAATACTCCTTTAAAATAGTCTTTTTTTTTTATGCGTTATTAGTAAGAGGATCGAGTCAATCATTATCATGAAAAAAAAAATGGCCTTGTAAAAGGCTTCATGCAAAATCTAGTTTCTTTTTTTCCTTTAGATTTAGGGCTGAACATGTTTCGATGAGGTTAGTTATCCGGTGGACGTTCACAGACGTCTTTTTCCGCGTGTTTTTCTGCTTTTGTGCTTCCCGTAATCTCAGACGGTATCGTGACCGAATCGCCCTCTCGTTCGGTGTTGCCATAGACTTGCTGGAGTCGCATCTTTGGGTCTTGAAGCCGATTTGTTCTCCCGCATCTCATCGATGAGTGATGTCAATGTCATACGAGGTTGTAACACATTGCTACGAGTCCTGTATGGAGCACAAGATCCTCAACTCATCCGGACACTGATCCAAGCAAAGTTAGAAAAAAAATAAAAATGCACAGTTGCAAAGGGTGTAATATCAAATGTAATATGTTTTTATATATGGGCGGGAGATGTTATGTTAAAGTGTGTAAGCCAAAGGGGTGTTCATCCCTAAACAGACACATTTCTTGAATTTTGAGTCTTTATGGCAGATACCCGACCTGTGAGATCTTCCTTTGGGGGTGAATCTCACGAAAACGTGACCGTGTCACAATTCAACCCTAAAGAAAATATTTTTCATGAAGAAAAAGAAGCCTATTTTCCTATGTTCTTTGCATTTAAATTGTGAGTGTATTAAAACAAATGGAGATGTATGGTGATTATATGACGCAATGGATTTAGATATGCAATTCACAATATGCAAAACATATTGCTTCATTGGTTAATTGTTTTAATATCTATCTTTTTTGAGCGTTTTTGTGAGATTCACCAATAGGAATCCTTTCATTATTAGTATTAATTCAGTGAGCCAAAACACGGCAGAAGCCCTAGCTGTGCCGTGAGCCAAATTCAACCTAGTCATGTGACTTCTGTTCATCATATTTGTGCGTATACTTGCACGTATTATGTCCATGCAAACTGTGCTGGTTGAAACACTTTTTTCAGCTGTGGTTATATTATACACTGGAGAAAAGAAATGTATTATGGACCTCCCCTTTATGAATTAAGTCATTAATAAATATTTTAAAGAATCAATATTTGACACAAGCTTTTTTTGTCCTCGTCTTTATTAAGCATCTTCAGGGAACATCTGTTCACAAGCTATCTGGCTGTTTATTGCAGATTCCTCCGTTTTATTAGCGGAATAACTGATGATTGAGAGACGTTTGCATTTGTGTTTTTTATTGTGATGCATCACAGTGCGTTCCACGTGAAGA